>NC_036656.1:2895709-2956918 GCF_002806865.2 Cucurbita pepo subsp. pepo | reverse complement strand
AAAAAAAAAGAAAAAAAAAAAATAAAAAAAAAAAAAAAAAAAAAAAAAAAAAAAAAAAAAAAAAAAAAAAAAAAAAAAAAAAAAAAAAAAAGAGAATATAATGTCTAAAAATAGGAGAAATATTGAAATTTTATTTAAATAAATTAATTTTTTAACATTTTTATTATATTATTTAATTCTATAATTAAGTGTTGCCAATTATTTATTTAATTTAATTTAATATAGATTTAGATGTTGATTAAATTTTAGAATTTGTAATTCATCCCATAAATAATTATATAAACTTTCAAAGAGAAATATTTAGTACGATTTATATTTTAAAAATTAAAATAGTAGAGTAAATTATATTAAATGAGATAATACTTATAAATTTTATATTATTATAATATTTTATTAATAAAATAATAACACTTATTAAATTTAATTTTAAATTATAAACTTTTTAGTTTGTTAATCAATATTAATAATTATTCTCAAATAAATAATTTAATAAAATTATAGAAAAAATGTAATTGTAAATAATGATAATAATAATAAATTGTAATATAATAAGAAAGAAAAATTAATAAATGGTGATTAATATTAATAATTATTCTCAAATAAATAATTTTAATAAAATTATACTTAATTGTAAATAATGATAATATGATGTATATAATAATAAATTGTAATATAATAAAAAGGAAAAAAATTAATAAATGTGAAAAAAGAAAAAAGAAAAAAAGAGAGGTGAAATAAGAAGAAAATCCATGAGCGGGAGATCGTGGGTTCGAATCCCATTGTGAATGCCATGTTAGACGAACACGATTCTCCACAATGGTATAATATTATTGTCCACTTTGAGCATAAGATACCAATGGAGAGAGTATTCTTTGTTATAAACTCATGATCATTCTCTAAATTAGCCGATGTGGGACTTTCATCATTCAATAAGCTCTTTCAAAACTCGAAAACAAATAAAGGTACTTAAAATTTATTTTCATTCCTACCTCTTTTCTCATAAACCAAACCACCTCTTCGTTTACTCTATCAATTTTGCTTTACAAATATGGCTGTACCAATCCAATGGATTGAGTTAAAATTTTGAGTTGGATTAAATTCATTTTTTGAAACTAAATAAATTTAGTCTGAATTTCGAGTTCAGGATCTAAAACAAACAAAATCTTATAAAATCTTATAAAATAAGTTTTATAATCTTGAATTTGTTAAGAGTGATAATTGGGTGGTATAACCCCTCTTGAACACACAGGTGGGAATAGGATAAAAATAATATCTCAATATTTTATATTGTTTTTAAATCTATTATTTATAATATGAATAAATTAACAAATGAATAATCATTTTTTATATTAAACTAAACAGAAATTAATATTGGAGTGAAATAATAATCAAAAGTTATTTGACCGTAGACATAAAATTAGAACGGTATAAAGTTAGTTTTATTACACCCTTCTTTCAGAGTTTGAACAAATAAACTTTAGGTTAAATTGAGTTACCAATCTAACCATTCTATGGGTTGGTTCAAAAAATTCTCTCAATACAACCCAACCGGTTCACGGACATGTACACCTTTAGTTGTAAAGGCACTCGAACAATGTGGACACTATATACTCCACACACATTGACCCAGCCAATAGTTTCGTAAAAAACCAAAAAGAAAAGGGCACTGACCCAGCCAGGCAAGGATGACGTGGGGAACCGTCCTTCGTCGAAAAAGGCGGCTGGCAGATTTCCAGCATTTCCATTTATTTTAGGATTAAAGACGGAAGGTAACCCACGTTTCCAAAAATCCAATATTATTAATTAAATCCTATTTTTTTTTTTTAAGTTGACTTTAAAAATAAAAAGATTATGATATGGGCTTAATTTTTTTTGTTTAATAAAATTTTAACCTACGTTAAAATAATAATAATAATAATATTAATGTCTATATCATATATATATATATATATTTACAATTTATGAATCTATCAAAAAAAAAATAATAATTCACACCAAAATCAATTAAATGATCTTAAATTTTAGAAATTTATTAGACATAAAATTAAAAATTAGAGAAATTAAAAAAAATTAAAAGGAGAAAATTCCGGATAAAAAATGGCTTTACCACAGAATGTCACGTGAACGAACCCAAGAAAAATATATAGTGTTATTTATTATTATTTTTCTTTTAAGAAAAATAATTATGAAAAAAAAAGTTGAAAAAAAGTGAATAAAAAGGGGGCGTTACTTGGATTCTGAACCACTTACCAAAACGTAGCATTATAAAATTGGGGGGAAAAATCAATCCACTTCGTATCTGTTCATTTCCGTCCATTTCATTTGCGTTTGGTTCCCTCGAACTCAAGTTCCGTCTCTCGTGAAAGCTTGGAAATGGCTACTCAAATCTCGTTTTTCCAGTTGAATACCGGGGCTAAGATCCCCTCCGTTGGGCTCGGAACTTGGCAGGCACCCGAAGGTCTCGTCGCTAACGCCGTTGCCGCCGCCGTCAAGGTTTTATCGTATACTTCATCTTCTTTCTATTTTCTTGCTAATTTTAATCAGCAGTAATGGCGATTTCTGCTTTTCTTTTTTAGTTTTTATTTTATACTGGTAATAGGATTCTTGATCTGCTGTTAGAATCTGAAAGATGCTTCCGGAAGTTTGTTTGTATTTGTTCTGATGGAATGACGTTAAAGTAGAATTACTAGCCATAACAAAATGACATTGAGCAGCTGCGATTAAATTGATATTTTGTTTACTTTGCTCACTACAGAGAACACATTTTACGTATACTGTAGGAATCTTGTGGCGGATTATTGTGTGTTTTAAATTGAGTGTTTATTATTCCTGCAGATCGGGTATCGTCATATTGATTGTGCTCAAATCTATGGCAACGAGAAGGAGGTAATTACATCGACTTCTAATTCCGTGGAAGCAATTTGCATGTCTTTCTTTTACATTTTGTATGATATCTGTTCATGTATTGTGGTTGATTGTAATTTTCTACACTGGACCTTTACAAGTTCTTTTTTCAGAAATATATCAGTTCTTGAAAGTAGGTACTAATAGTCCTGGACTAACTTCTTTGTGGTCTGAAAGGTTTCTTTTGTGTCTATTTCATTTCTTTTCCTGCTGTTTCATGCAATGTAATCTAGACTGCTACGATTATACTCGGTACACTTTGTGATGCTACTAGATTAGGATATTAATACATAGCAGTTCATATTTTGATTGTAGCTCAAGCTGTAGGACTTTTGGTAACTAATATGTTCTTGTTTGTGGCAGATTGGTTCAGTTCTCCAAAAACTTTTTCAGGATAATGTGGTTAAGCGTGAAGATTTGTGGATCACTTCGAAACTCTGGTTTGTTCTAGGATTCTAGTTCTTCTGGCGAAATTATTCATTTGCAATACTATGGAACTTGCCGCAAATTTCACTTTTCTCTTTATATTACGGTGTAAAATCTGTGTAAAATTCCTTGCTAATTTCTGAACTGAATTTGGACATAAAATTATTAATGATAAAAGGATAAAAAAGGACTGCAAATTATTTAATTGGGCCATAATCTGCAGGTGTACTGATCATGCTCCAGAAGATGTTCCTGCAGCACTTGACAGAACTCTGAGAGACTTGCAGCTTGATTATGTTGATCTATACCTTGTATGTATTGCGAGTTTACTAAAAAGTTGTTAGCAGTCTTTTGGAAATGCATCTAAACTTACTTTGCATGTTAAGAAAACAAGTTTGCATATGTTGAAGGAGAATAAATAAACAAACTTGTTTAAAGTATTGGTCTCTCGTCAGCTTGGCTACTGTTTAATGCACGTTTAATTGTTTCTCTGTCATTTTTATGAAAGGTCATTTTATTAATGGTGTTACTCTCGTACTATTTAACATAAATTTTTCGTTGAAGATCCATTGGCCAGTTCGGATGAAAAAGGGATCGACTGGCTTTACCCCTGAAAATCTTGTGGCGCCAGACTTACCGGGCACATGGAGAGCCATGGAAGCACTCTTTGATTCTGGAAAAGCCCGAGCTATTGGTGTAAGCAATTTCTCTAGCAAGAAACTTGCAGATCTACTGGAGGTTGCTCGTGTTCCTCCTGCTGTCAATCAGGTGGAGTGTCACCCATCATGGCAGCAGGACAAATTACATGAATTCTGTAAATCAAAAGGAGTTCATCTATCTGTGAGTAGCAAAATCCTGACTGATTTTCCTTTATCAGTTCACTATCTAATCCACAACGGTAGCCTCCTCTTCATGGCTGCGGAATATGTCTGCTTTTAAATAGTTTCAAACTATATGATTACGACACTTGACTTTCACCTTAATTCAGGGATACTCTCCATTGGGTTCACCTGGGACAACTTGGCTCAAGAGTGATGTTCTCCAGAGCCCAATTCTTAAAGAGATTGCTGATAAACTTGGCAAGACTCCTGCACAAGTTGCTCTTCGCTGGGGACTACAAAAGGGTCATAGCGTGCTTCCAAAAAGTACTACCGAGTCAAGGATCAAAGAGAACTTAGATGTTTCCGATTGGTCCATACCTGAAGATTTGATGGCCAAGTTTTCTAAGTTTGATCAGGTAAGTAAATGGAGTTATATTCTTGTTCGTATACTTGTAGGGAATATATTTCCCTATAATTTTAATGATGAATGTTGTGGTTCTATTCACAAAGTTATTGTATTATTGTACTGAGATCCACTCTATTCTTCACTTGGACAGGCAAGGCTACTCAGAGGAACCTTTGCCGCGAATGAGAATTATGTCTACCGAACTGTTGAGGATTTATGGGATGGAGAGATCTAAAGCTGTCAGCTCTATCATTTAGAGGGTAAGTAGATAACCCGTATCGCCGACGGTTGAAAGAAAATAATTGAAGTTTGAATATTCTCCTGTGGGGATTTGAAGTTGTTTCATTCCAAATCTGGTTGTATTCTCTAGTTATTGGGTTCTTCTCCTTGTACATTGTGCTCTAGTTTTAGAGTCTGTATGGAGAGATGAGATGCCTTAAAATTTTTGAGTACACTAAAGCATTTTCAACTGATTGAACCGTGCTTGTAAGTTGTTTCTTATGAACCAAAAGGTACCTGATATTTTGAAAACACATTCAAACAACCAATCAAGGAGAGAAGTAAAGATTTGAACTTCGAAGAATCAAAGTTCAGAACTTTTAGGGGTGTTTGGTTTGAAGGTCGGAATGGGCATGAGTTTTGAAAGCTCATGTTTTTTTTGTTTGAAGCTTTTGAAAGTCCATCCCTATCCCTATCCCTATCCCTATCCCTATCCCTATCCCATTTCTTTTTTCATTTTTCATGTGAATTTTTTTTTTTTTTTTTTTTTTTGAAGGTTTTTCATGTTTTTATTTTATTTTATTTTTTAAATAATTTTTCTGAATAAACTTTTTGACTACATGATTTCATTTTACAATATAGTTTTTATTAAAAAAAAATGTAAATAAATTTAAATTAAGGTTCACAAAAATATAATATAACCTTTTACTAAAATAATTTTTCAAAATCAAAATTTAATATTAGCATAAAATTGTTGGATGTAGAGTAATAGTTTTTATAGAAGCTCCAAAGTTCATTTTTATAGTTTTTATAGAAGCTCAAAGTTCATTATTTTGGCTATAATTGGTTTGGTGGTCCATTTATAGAAAGTCGAAAATATAATTATAAAGGAAAGAAATATAAAAAAAATTGATTTATTATAATTTATAATAGAAAAATATTTATTTTTATATGTAAAAAAGTGGTAATGGGACAAAGCGTCACAACCATATTATGAATAGAATAGTTTGTGACTCTCTTCCATACTATGAATACCACACTATGAACAAAATAGATTGTGACCCTCTACCATACTATGAATAGAATAGATTGTAACTCTCATATAGCGACAAGCAAAGTAGCGACACTCAAGTGGTGCTCATCCCTGACCACGTGAGGGCTAAGATAGATGAGTGCCATGTGCGACCGAAGAGGAAGATGTGCTTGAAGTAGATGGAGGTAATGATCTCAAGCCTTAACCTCAAAAATCATTTTAGAAGGAGTTTGCGCATGCTATTCTAGAGTTAAGTATGTATGTATGAAAGATGAAAGCTAGACAAATTTGATGTCAATTGGACACCATATAGAAGCTCCACGGGCACCATTTTAACTTAAGAAAGAACTTAAATCATATCTCTCCTTTTAGCAAGGTGGGTAAAAAGATGTTCTCTCAACTTAAAACATATCTCAAGATAGAACTTAAATAGTTAAAATGTTAGCGATCTTTTAAAAGATCAGAGTTTCAAATCCATTCACTTTCATGGTAAATACTCGGGTGGTTGGTATGAATTGCAAATTGGCATATTAACGTGCAGAGTTAAAAATGTTTGTAAGAACAAAATATATTAAAACATTTAAAAAATAATTAATATAAATGAAGGTTGAAGTTAATAATATGAACTATAATATGAATAAGAAGTTAAGAATGTTGTTCAAATTAACACCCAGTCAAGTTCTATTAAGGTTGAACTAAATTGTAATCAATTTTATACTAAGAAGAATTAAGTCTCATTTATGCAGCAATAACTTGAAGATACTCTAGACCGGACTTCATTTATTTTTAGATGGTTACATGATAAATGATTAAAATCTAGATTTATGGTGTTTGATTAATGTATTTTAAATTCTAAAACTTTTTATTTATTTTTAGGTTACATTTAGAGTGGCTAATTATGCTCATAAAATAGGAAGGTTATGTACTCTTGACTAGTGGAAGGTCAAAGGTTTCATTTTGACACTATATAAAACCATATATTTATCCTTGCAAATGAGACTTGAAAAATGCAGTAAGAATATTTGTGCTTTACTTTAGACAAGACGTTTAGATTACATGTTTGGAATCATGTAAACTTGACAAGATCAATTTTACTTGTGGACTGATTTGAATCTCAAATAAGTGTTTTTGCTTGAAATATTTGATCAACAAGGTAATTCAAGTATTACTTTCTCTTGGAGTGAAATCAAATTGATATGGGAGTTTGAGCATATGCGAATTAAGGGTTCGTGGGTTTGTGTATCCCAGCACTTACTAGGGTTCTTAAATTCAACTGACTAGAAATTTCTTATAATAATATTCTCACGTACTAACATCATTATCAGTATTACTTTAACAAATAATATTCATTCCATTACAACATTATGTCATTTTTTATTTCAATAAAGGTTGGATGAACAACTGAATTTTTAACCCTAAACATTGCAATAATAAATGACTTCCTATTTTTTACGTTTTACAATCGACTTAGAGAATAAAATATTGACGTGACATGTTGATTATAGATTGATTGGCGGTTTAGGATGAAACAAAGGTTGAGAGGGTTCGTCCCGAGGTCGTGGAACTATTTGTGTACGTCGGAAACATGGAATGGAATGGCGGGTTTGTATGCATTTGGACGAGCAAGAGCCATTGGTGTGAGCAATTTCTCAACAAAGAAGCTCTGGTTTTGTTCAAAACTGCAAAAGTTTGCAAGGAGCTGACTAAAGAAGAGAGTTGGTTGATGGGGCAGGCATATTCTCCATTCGGATCGCCCCTATGTGACAACGAGCTCCAAAATCCCCCACCTCGACCTGTACTTACGACCATCTAGAAAAAAGAAGCTACTTGTAGTCTCTTGTCACATCTTTAACCTAATAGGTATCTACAGACTTTTTATTAGGCTCTAAGAAGTTCGAGTCTAATCTTTACTGCTATATGAGCATCTGAGGTGCCTCGAAGTTTCGAGCAAGTCTATGTTTCAAATCTTACCTCCTAGGAGTTTGTATAGGTTCTACGACCTTACTATTACTTGACTTAGGGTAGCTTCTTTTGTCGATGCAATGTGAAATCGATGTCTTGGGTTGAAGTGCTACCTCATAAAAATTTGATGGGACAACATGGTGTTTGCTAATTTGAACATCATCCGTGGAAGATTAGTTGGGTGATCCTCCCACAGATAAAGTCTCTCTAGTTTGGGAGGAGTGACCTCTATGTACTGGTCAACTACTGTGTCAACCTATGTGGTCCCACGCCCCCTCTAAAAAAACAAGTTTATAGCTCAGTGGCCTTGTTTAGGAGACTCCTAACCATTTCCACAAGGTTGGGACATGCATTACCCTAATCGGCCTAGGCCTAGCTCGACAATATTGATATTGGAGTGGAAAGGATCGTGGAGACTATGATAACATCGTCTCTATTGCTTATAGCTTGGAGTGTTACCTTAGTCATTCTTGGATGCCATGGAAGTCTACTAGGATTCTTAAGGGCGTTTAGGCTGTTTAAATCTCATTTGTCATTTCTAGACGTTTAGGGACTATCTTCTCGAGCTTATTATTCTGTGGATGCACATAAATCTAAACCTATGATCGCCATTCACAATTCTAGGGTACTCAATCTACTAAAAATGTACTACTTTAGGTCAACTCGAAACCGCTCTAAATCTTGTGTCCTAATCTTAACGTAGTTCTCTTGTACATGTCTTATTATGAAGGTCATCCTATCGATCCCCCCAAACATAATATACATAATCAAAATATTGGAACAAATTAATTAGGGAGATAATGCTATTAATCACTTAAAATACTAAAAACATAAACTAAAATATTTAAACAAGATAATATCCATTTAAATATCTAACTGAGTGAGTCCTCAAGGACACCCAAGGGACCCATGGATGTGGCATCCAAAGAGGCCATAGTGCCCTTCCTAATATGTCTTTTAAAAATCTCAAATATAATTATTAAACTCATATTATAAGTCCCCACTTCATGATTTGTATGTCATATATATCTATAGTATTATATTACAATTGGGACTAAACATATATGAAATTGACCTGAAGTTTAATGAATGTTTAAATGCTCAAATCTAATTATTAAATATAGAAGATCGATACATGTTTTGAGAAGTGGAGCTCCTCTTCCCTACTTGTAAATTGTTTTAGTTATCATATCAACACAAAAGAGTGGTAGTAGAGGATGAAAAAAACACCCTTACAAATCAAATTAAAGGATTAACAACCAAAAATAAATTCAGTCAGAGCACCGATTGCTAAGTTCCCAACGAGGGAAAACATTGTAGTACCAAACAGCGATCCCAAACTCGACCAAGGTGCATGTTCGTGTCCATGACAATGACATTGACCATGTCCGTTGCCTTGTCCATGGCCTTGTCCGTGTCCTTGTCCATGTCCTTGGCTGTGTCCGTGTCCGTGTCCTTGGCCATGTCCATGTCCGTGTCCGTGTCCGTGTCCTTGTCCGTGTCCACCATGATTTGGGTGATAACTTGGATGGTTGTTATGTGCAAATGGAACAGGTCCAAGATGCCCAAAATGGTTACTCGGATGTTCCCAACCGTGACCATTTGGGAAAGCCCACCCACCAGCGGGAAAGCCACCGGGAAAATGAGGTGGCCCCGTCACCCACGGTGGCGGCGGTGCATGGTGATGGTTATGTATCCCACGTGAACCGGACGGCTGGTCGGTTTTCTCCCGCGAACCTAACGGCTTTAGGAGGCATCTAAGATGAACATAAACTCTACAATCGTCACAGCCGTACACCCAAAAAGAAGAACAATCAGCTTTGCAAACGGAACAGCAGCCAGCAGAGAGCTTGTGGAGCCTCAACTTATGGGTGGGGTCAATGACATGGCGCAGGCTCTTGGGGAGGTGGGTGCAATATGGATGGACGTGGAAATGGCAGTGGTTGCAGCCGTAGAAATCGCCGTCGATGGATTCACGGCAAACGTCACAAATCCGATGCGTACGCGACGGAACTAGAGGATTACGGATCATGAGAGTGAGAAGGTGGCGGTGGAGGAAGGAGGAGAGTTCGCGGGGATAGTCGGAGTGATGCAATGGAGGATGGTTTGGGTGGTTTGGGTCTGTCGGCGGCGGAGCCATTTTTATCCGATCAGCCGAGAGGAAAAGACGCTTTGGGTGTTGTGTTTCATGTACTTGTAGAGCATTCTTTTATAGTCTCCTCTCTATGANTTTTTTTTTTTTTTTTTTTTTTTTTTTTTTTTTTTTTTTTTTTTTTTTTTTTTTTTGGTTCTTTGACTTGTTCTTACAGGTCACTGTCACATGGGCTTTGTTTTTTTTTTTTTCTTAACCAACTATGAAAGATTCCATACACCTCCCTCACTCCCAAGTTGAATTTGTATATTAGGATGTTCATTTCAAGTTATTAAGTAACATTCAAACCAAGGTAGAGGTTATAGTTAAAACCCCATAAATTTTCTTCTTCAAAAATAGCTCTAATTGTTTTTTTGAATCTATAGGCATTCAAAGCACGGAGATATGGTCCACAAATGTGAAGAATCTAAGAAGCACTCTACGTGGTATTAGGTGAATATGTTGAACACAAATCTTTGTGGAAAACCGTCACACTCTTTAAGACTAATCAAGAAGAGATTATAAGACACTTTGTTGTAGAATACCACTATTTTGTATTTCTTAGGATGATAACCTAGTTAGAGTGGAGGATGTTCATTCTATAACAAGACAATCCTTCTTAAAATTTCTTTCATTTTTTCTAAAATATAACTCTTTTTTTTTTTTAATATTTAGATATTTTTATTTTTAAAATAATTAAATTATTTTCCTAAATTTATTCTAATCATTTTCCTAACATAAATACACAGTGACTCACATAATTGTTAGGCTTAACTCTATTGAGTTAGTGATGATATTTTAACACTCCTCATCAGCACTGGTTCTCATTCGTTGCACCATGTTGAGTTGACAATGAAAGCTCTCATGTTAACCCTTAAGTTAACAAGTTTGCTACTTGGTCATTTGTATTCTTCCTTCATCGCTTTCTGCCAAGCCGAGTTTTGTGATCCTTCTTCATATGTCTCTGGCTCATTAACTCCGTCTTCTACAATAACTGCGTTGACATTCTTAGGATTTGACCTTCGGATTCTATTTGATCGTCTAAGTTGTTGATGTGTGTCACGACTCAATAATTAACCACAAGTCGTGACCCAAAACGACTAGTGTGTATGCAAGAAATTCAAAGGAAAACATCATTTCAAAAATCAATAATTTATTTCGTATGAAGAGTGTTTCTGTAATACCCGAATTTTTAGATAAATAAATAAAAAAATAAAAATAACAACATAGGGGCAAAAGGGTCATTTTGCCCCTACTCTTATCCAAGGGGTCTAGTTGTTTGGGCTCCAAGAAGAAAGAGAGAGAAAAGAAAAGAAAAAGAGAGAGAGAATGGAGAAAGGAGAAGAAGTTAGGGTTTGGGAGAAAGGAAGAACAGAGATGACAAATCGCCATTGGAGATCGAATCCAAGGCAAGAAACCTCGAAGCAATACTTCTCTCAGTGCTGAAAATGGAGTTCGGGTGGTGGAATCCACTCATTTCGGCAAGAAAATCCGAGAACGGACAAAGTAAGGTTCCGAACTTCTTATTTCGATTTTATCTAGATGTGAGGAGTTTCATGAGCGTTAGATCTGGAGTTTTTGAGGTATGTGACTAAAATAAGATTCTCACAGGTTTCTTGAAGTTCTTGGACGAGAATCGGACGAAAATCAGAGTTTAGTCTGACTTCGGGTAGAGCGATCGAAAATAGAAAATGTGAGTTTTTCTGTATATTTGGACGGCCTTAACTCGTCCTGTGTGCAAGAAAAAAATAAAGAAAAAATATATTGTAGAAGTAGAATATGAGGTCTACAAGTTTCGTGAAGAAAATTTAACGAATCGGATTACGGATTGGGAGATAAAAAAATCGGAAGAAAATAGATCGAAACGGGAAAGAGACCCGGAAAAATGAAGCAGGAGAGAGGGTGGAGGCCGCCACGCGTCGGTCGGCGTGCGGAGGAGAGCGGCAGAACCGGTGATCGACACGTGTCGATCACCGGCTGGTGAGGCGCGTCCTCACCCGGCAGCGGGCACGCGTCAGGCGCGCGGACCCGGCCGGCCCGACCCGCGCCGCACGCGAAGCGCCCGACCCGGCGCCTCTGACCCGCACCTGCGTGGGGAGAAGCGCGTAGGGCACGCGCGCGTAGTAACCTTCCAGGGCGCGTGCGTCGCGCGTGGGGGTGCGTGAGGCACCATTTTTCTTCTCGTTTGGTCTCTGTTTGCTTGTTTTCCGACCCGATTTTGATGCTGACCCTATTTTTATGTGAATTAGGACCTTTGAAGAAAATTTCAGAATTGTTGGAATCCATTCCGTCAAGAAAACTCGAACTCGGGAAGGCACGCGTCGACCATGTAAGTAGCCATTTGGATTTCCACGAGCAGTACTTGTAGGAACCGCTAGGAACAAGCATGCATGCTACCACCTATGAAATTAGCTAGCCCAACTTAGCGTGTTATTATAGAAACTGCGAATATAAGATGATTATGGAAAGCTAGATACAAAATGTGTATTAAATCTGTTTTGGTTGAGACTCTGATAATGTATGTATGCATGAGGAGGTTGGGAAACTTGTGAAATCTGCGCTCCGGGTAAAAGACGGACGTTATCTTCCCGTTGAGCATGTTTGATAATTTTGCATGAACTGCTGCGTGTAAACTCTATTGTATGATGATTGCTTGGATTGTCTTTCTGGATGAATAGGAAGAAATTATGAGCTTGATTAGGATGCTTTTGGCTAAATAAGCTAGACGAGACCCTAGATTGGGGGACCTCTAGAATACCGTGCAATTAGACCCGCGAAATGATTACCGGCGGAACCAGAACCCAGAATTCCAAACCCGATAGGTTTGTGACACCAGGCACGAGAGTCCTAGAGAAATACGAATCTAAGTCTAAGGCACCAAGTTCCACCCTAGAAAGAATAATAGGTCACCACGGTAACTGTAGGTAGCCGTTAGGGTTGAGCAGTGAAGATAGTGTCATCAGAACCTCCACTTCCCTCTCTCCTCCGATACCATACCGTCGAGACAGAGCTCCGGTACGGTGATCGTTGAGCTTTGCAGATCCGGATAGGGAAGTGTGACAGGTGCCCAGACCTAGTGGTGATAGCTAAGGGGTCTTCTGAACATGACTCCTGGGCCGTAGAAACCCGTCCCTGAGCGGGGGACGTGGAGCCACTTAGGATAACTCAGTAGCTGACCGGCACATAGGGGGTCGCACCCCGTTTTGTGGATGTATGGTCCCGTGTGAGGGTCGTCAGTTAACCTCCACGGATGATGTTCAGAGAGAGAGTCACGTATTCAGATCCAGCCATACGATCCCCTCAGATTTGCTTATGAGGTCGCGCCTCACCTCAGGACACTGATCATTTCACTGCATAAGATGGGCAAGCCTTTTATGATACAGAAAGGAGAGTTGTAGCTTAGATCACTCTCCTTAGAAACCCGAGAAAGATCGTGGTTACCTACCAAGATAAGGATGCGAAAAGAGCCTACAAGTAGGCTGCTTACTGAGTATATTTTTATACTCACCCCTTTCTCCCCTTTTTTTTTCAGGTACCAGTCGATACGGGGAGGTGTTCGAGAGCTGTGCAGTCACAGAGGGGTGTCGATCCGGAGCGTCAGTCCTTGGTCGGTCTTTTAGAGTCCTTTGTTCGTTTTCATATTTAGAGTCTTTTGTATTTTTCTTCATAATTGTATTTTCCATTTGAAATATTTGATTTTAATTTTGTATTTCATTTTTACATTTGCAATTTCCTTTGTAATATTTTCGAAACAAATCTTCTTTCTCTTTTGTTTTAATTGAATGGTATTTTTATCCTTTTACTTTGCTTTTCTTTCCTTTTATTTTCTTTTTGTTTGTTTTCGATTTTGTTCTTTTAGTCACGAGTTCGATTCTTCGAAGCCTCGAAAATCGGGTCTTGACAGTTTCAATACAAAGAGATCATAGGTGACTAGTTTTAGACAATAGAAAAAAACATGAAGGACAAAGTGTACTAATAGGTAAGACCGGACTGTCACCCAGGGACATGCTTTCCACTGTGACAATTCACATCTCTCAGCGCGCTCTCTCTTGACCCAACGCCTCACGTACCTGAAAAAAAAAAGATATAGCAAGGATGAGTATAAAATTTATAATCAGTAAGCCACCTACTTGTAGGCTTTTATCGCATCTTAATCTTAACAAATTCCTACAAACTTTACTTTGGCTCCTCTAGGACATCTAGTTTTAGTGTTAGCTCCTTGGGGCTTGCCCCTTGGGCTTCTTTGGTTCTTTGTTCTTTCATTTAAACCCTAAGAGTCCCCTTATGCCAACCTGTGTTTGACTGGTGCCCTGCGAGTAGCTACCTCGGCATGGCTATGAGACTATTGGTGTGTTACGACGTGGTAATCCCCTAGTCCCATGGTAATCCCCCTGTTCCTAGTCCCAGGAAGTGAGCTGCAACCCCTTAGTCCCATGTTAATCCCCTATTTGGGGAGGGCTACCTCCCTCTATCCCATCCAACTAAATGGTCTGTTACGACGTGGGTCTCCCATTTCCCATACTAAAACGGCTATAGAGCAATCAAGTCCTGATCAGGAACCCCCTGGTCCCCCACGAAGCTATAACACCAATCGCACACAAGTAACCTAAGGGTACTCTAGATGTGGTTCATATATCGTGGTAGTTTCTTAGGCTCATAGGGAAGGGCTAGGTCTTCACTTAGGGACTTGTCACTCTAACCACAAAACCCTAGTCTTATCGTTAAACTAAATCATGAAAGCTAACAGAGTGTGCCCATTATATCTAGCATCATCATACAACAATAAACAAACATGCTCAACGGGGTGATATATCCATCAATCTCTTGGAGCGCAGATTTCACAAGTTCCCTTCCTCATTTCAGCATGAATTAAACATATACATATAAAATAAAAGCTTAAAACATAAACGTAATACTCAGATAGTTCTCCATATTACATCCGTACTCAATACCTACAATCAATCCATGGAAAGTTACATCTAAGGAAATAGACTATCATGCATGCACCCAAGCGATTTCTACAAGTATATTTTCCTAAATACCGTATGCCGACTTGCTTGGATGACATATGCCCTTACGTTAGCGTTTCTACACTAATAGCGTGTCCAAAAATACTGATTTTCTCCAATTAGATCCTATTTTTTATATAAAAATAGGGTTAGAATTGGATTCGGGAGGAAAATAGGGAAAACAGGAGTCGAATGAGATGAAAAAAATCTTACACGCGCTAGCCACGCGTCGGGACACACTCACTCGCAGGTTCCACTCACGGGCGCTTTTTTGTAGCCGCGGGTCATCGATTTGGTTCGGGTATGGTGATTCGGTTGGACCGTAGGTCGCTGTGGTTCGGTTCGTCGCGCGGGTACCGGGTTGGCTGAGGAACGCAAGTTGGGTTGACGGTGCCGCAGACGTGTGTCGCTGGAAGACTGGAACTGCATCGCTCTAGGCATCGTTCGAAGCGTGTCTAGTGGCTATCGGCGCACGGGAGAGCTCTTGCCGGTTGACACGTGGCACACCGTCGCCTTCTCTCTCCTCCTTATAGAAAAACGAGTTTCTAATTAGTTTTTCGATGTTCTTCTCATTTTTTTTTATCTCCCGATTTCTAGTCCAAACTGAAATGATTTCTTCATCAAAGTCTTAGATCATATTACAAACTATGTGCTAGTATTTTTTTCTTGATTTTTGTTTAACCATATGATGAATTATGAGCGTCGGAAGGAGGTCCGTTAACATCCTTACCGTTCTTGGAAAAATTCTCAGATCTCATCGTTCTGTCTGATTATCTTCACGAAATCAGCAGCAGAACTTCCCTAGATGAAGATAACAACCTTTAGCACTCTATTCCTAAAGAAAGTCTCATATATGAAGAGGAACGTTCGAGATCTTACCTTGTGGATTTCTCTCGAATCTTGACAGAAGATGGAACTTCAAAAACACGAGTCCTCCTTTTCTTCAAGAAGAAGCTCCAACGTGTAAGTCTTGGTCGAGAGTGAACTTCGATGGTGGTTCTCCGACGAGAATGTTAGATAAAACCTGAGGTTTTCCTTATTTAGATTTACACGTTTTCATTACTTGATTGAATACCTTCGTTTGACTATTTGACGAACACGTCGAATTACCAAACTTTTAGATGGAAATTTTGTAGGAAGTGGCACAGATTTAGTTGGCCACTCTCCAGACATTTTTAGGATATATTTAAATAGGTAAATCTGTTCAGAAGATCTTATCACCTCATTTTAAGCAAAAGTCTTCNTCAGAAGATCTTATCACCTCATTTTAAGCAAAAGTCTTCATCAATTCTCTCTCTGTTATTTTTCGCATTTTTATTTTCTTGCAACAACTTCCCGTCAAACGATTTCCTCTCACCGGATGTCACTTGCCGATTATCAAAAAACAACAAGTGGTTTCAGAGCCCGGTTGAAGCCATCGATGGTATATCATTGCGGAGGAGCCAACCTTATCAACAGTCAAGTTGAATAGCTCAAGTGGTTAGAGTGTCGACCTAACAACGCACAGGTCTTAGGTTTGAGTGGAAGAAAATGCAAAGCGCAAAAATACACATCGTGGGGTCCATCCTGAGCAGGCTCGCTCACTCCTCCACGCCGCCACCAAGTGGCGGCATCTCCATCACCACCACGAAGAGGCCGACGCCGTGATGACGGGCGTCGAGTTGTCATTGAGCGAGTGATCAGGGAGACAACGACCGCTATCGTTCAGTATCCGATGTTGACAAGGTCCAACTACAACGAGTGGACCTTGTTGATGCGCGTCAACCTACAGGCGCAAGGGTTATGGAACGCTGTCGAGCCAGAGGAAGGAGAAACGATTGAGTACTGGAGGATCGGCTGGCGTTTGCCGCCATATTACGATCTGTGCCCCCAGAGATGCTGCCGTCTCTCTCCACCAAGCGCACCGCATATTACGATCTGTGCCCCCAGAGATGCTGCCGTCTCTCTCCACCAAGCGCACCGCACAATTGGCCTGGGAGGGAATCAAATCCCGTTGGGTCGGTGTACAGCGAGTGCGGGAATCCAACATCGAGCAGCTGCGGAAGGAGCTCTCGAAGATCCGCTTTAAGGATGGCGAATCCGTCGGTGGCAGCATGAGCGAAACAGAAATCGTGAAGAAGATGCGGAGCTCTCGGAGATCCGCTTTAAGGATGGCGAATCCGTCGGTGGCAGCATGAGCGAGACAGAAATCGTGAAGAAGATGCTGCAGGTCGTCCCCGATCACCTCGAGCAAGTCGCAATTTCAATCGAGACATTGCTTGACGTGAACGACCTAACGGTGGAAAGCTCCGTGATGACACCGGCGAGAGCAATGGGCCCTCCAGCCGTAAAGGCGGTAAGCAGCCATAGAAATCTCGCAAGCGCCTGCGTGGGAAAGAGGCTGATGAAAAGAAGGAGCCGACTGATGACCTGAACAAGAATTGCTGGAGCAAGCTCAGGAATAAGGAGACGGCCGAGAAGGCCCATGTGGTTCAATCCGAGGAGGACGAGCTGGCTCTTTTCATGGTGACTGCATCAGTCCTACCTGACATCCCTAATTCCGATTCCAAATTCATGGAGGTAATCGACGACGGCATAACTGCTCCGGTGAGCGTCGAACCCGAGGAAGAGCTCCAACTGTGCATAACAAAGGCACCGACTAGAGAGCCAATTCAACTGAAGGAGGAGCGAGTGTTCGCTCAAATCGGTGAAAGAGGCGAGCAGCAAGACCACCAGCGATGAGTCCTCAACACGGGGGCAACAAACCATATGACTGAGGCCAAGTCTGCGTTCTCCGAGCTTGACTCGGGGATTCGCGGGACGGTAAAATTCAGCGACGGCTCCGTCATCGAGATCGAAGGGCACGACACCATCCTGTTCGTCGGCAAGGGAGGCAAGCACCACAAGCTGACCGACGTCTACTTCATCCCGAGGCTCAAGGCTGATATTGTGAGCCTGGGTCAACTCGATAAGGCCGACTGCCACATTTTCATCAACTGCGGGCTACTTAGGATCGACGACGGTTGCTCATGCAACTTCGGTGTNGACGACGGTTGCTCATGCAAGTTCGGTGCACGCCTTTACATCCTAGAGTTGGAGATAGAGCAACCAGTCAACCTCTCGGCCAGGTACCGGAGGATGGAAGACCTATTAGGAAGAGGTGAACCACCTGGACTAGCGGCGCGCCAGCTCGAAGAAGAGGTGGCCGAACAAGACGTGGAGTCTGAAGGACATGCCGCCAGGGACACTGAGCCATAGGGCTCAAATCGGAGTTCAAACAAAATAAGGTAGATATACCACAGGTTTTAGGAGGAGATTGTTAGATAAAACCTGAGGTTTTACCTGAAGTTTTCCTTATTTAGATTTACACGTTTTCATTAGTTGATTGAATACCTTCGTTTGACCATTGGACGAACAAGTCGAATGGATTACCAAACTTTTAGATGACAATTTTGTAGGAAGTGGTTTAGTTGGCCACTCTCCAGACATTTTTATGATAACTTAAATATTTAAATAGGTAAATCTGTTCAGAAGATCTTTTCACCTCATTTTAGCAAAAGTCTTCGGCAATTCTCTCTTTGTTATTTTTCGCATTTTTTTTCTTCCAACAAGTTCCCGTCAAACGATTTCCTCTAACCGGATTTCACTTGCCGATTATCGAAAAACAATAGAGAAGTCCGGTGCGTTACTTTTCCCTCTCAAGTTTTTCTCTCCAACTTTTCTTCCCACACTTTTCTCTTTTGCAGGTGCTCTGTTGAAAATCCTCAAGCCCCCTATAAGGGTTGAGGGGCAGAATGCCCTTTTTGCCGCTCTCACTTTGACCGACATTTTTTTATTTAGCGTTACAATTTTTCATTTCAATTTTATGCTTGATTGAGTCACTTCTTGTTCGTCAACATCAATGTCACTTGGATCTTCAAGCACATCAATATTTGACTGAACGTGCATAGTTTGCTCCCTCATCTTCTATTGTAAAATTTCTTCAATGTTATTTGAATCTGGTAAGTCTTTCTTCTCTGAGGGCCACTATGAAGATGCTTCATCGAAAACTACATCTCTTGATGTACTGTATTATCCACTTGTTGGATCACAACACTTCCACCCTTTTCTTTGATTGTCAAATCCAACAAATATACACTTATTGCTTTCTTGTCAAACTTGCTACCTAGATTGTCAGACACAAACACATAGCAAACACAACCAAATACTCTGAAGTAGCTAACCGTAGGTTTCATGTCCCACTGTATCTCAAATGGTGAGATGAAACCTAGCCTTTGTTGGGGAATCTTATTGATCACATGGGCAGCCGTTCGCATAATTTCAGCCCAAAGTGTCGATTTCTTCTTTCTACTACACCATCTTGTTGTGGTGTGTTGGCACATGTAAACTAATGTCATATCTCACACTTGTGTAAATATTGATCGCACTCATTTGATGTGTATTCTCCGCCATTTTTTGAACGTAGGTAACGAATCTTCACTCCTACTCCTCATTCGATCATCATCTTAAATTCTTAAAATTTTGAGAACGTGTCCGACTTTTCTTTCATAAAGAAAATTCACACATCTTGAGTCGTCGTCAATGAACATCACCATATACCGCATTCTACTCATCGATGCTTGTTTGACTGGACCAAACAAATCAGAGTGAATTAATTCTAATGGTTTTTTTGCTTTGAAATTTGACTATTTGTATGGTAATTGATGAACTTTACCATATTGACATCTAGCGCAGACAACGTCTGTTTTGACTTCAAGTTGAGGTAGGCCTTTGAGCATTAATTTCTCCGTAATCAGCTTCAACTTGTGGTAGCCAACATGTCTCAATCTTGCATGTCATAGATCTGTTATCTCATTCTTCTGGGTCTTGTCAACATAAGCAGACCTTGCAGATAGGACGTAAACAGAATCCACTCCTCGTCCTTTCATTGTTGGCTTTCCTGTTATCTTAATATCTTCGTAGACTTTCACTTCACATCTTCTAGCCCAAACAAGACATAGTTTCCTGATGTTGTTAGTTGTGACACTGACAAGTTCTTCTTTTTTCCCGGCACATGATAAACATTATGTAGTGACACTATATCAGATTTTTTGTGAGGCATGATTGTCGTATTGTCGATCTGAACAATTGACAACTGTGTGTTATTTGTTGTGCGTACCATACGGCTTCCTTTGTACTCTTTCTTGTCTTGCAAATTTCTCTAATTGCCAGTCATGTGGTTTGAGCATCTTGAATCAACGATCCAATCATTCTCATACTCGATATGCTCTCCCGTCATCGCCATGAGAGCTAGCTCGTCTTCTTCTATGATACATAGTACCTCTGTATCTCATTCCTCCTCCATCTCCATGTTGGAGAATGTCACAATTCTTTCGATAGACTTTTTTTTAGACCAACAATCCATGGTCATGTGCCTGCAATTGTAGCAAACACCTTCAAATCTCTTCCCTTGAGAGCTCTTGTTGTCGTTCTTCTGAGCTCTCCTTAGTTGTGCAGTTCCTTGGTGGCTTCTTCCTTTGTTAAATTTTTGTATTCATATTTGGTAGATGACTTATTGTTGCTCCGAATTTCAATTGTGTAGAGTGCTACTTCACTCTTCAATGTGGTGCATCCCATTTGTTTAGCCATGGCTTCTTGGCTGGCTAACAAATTTTCAAACTCTACAAGTGATGGTTGAGCAAGTCATCCTCGTACAGCAATAACGAGGCTTCTATATTTTGATCGCAATTTGTGGATAATGATTCTTTTTATTCGGAATTCTCCAATGGCGGATGTCAGGACCCGACTTTCAAGGCTTCGAAAGATCGAATCGTGACAAAAAGACGAAATCGAAAACAAATACAAATAAAAAGAAGGTAAAATAGAAGGTAAAAATCCAGCAAAATTTAAAACAAGAAAAGGAAATCAAGGATACCAAAATTAAATATAAAATCAAAGTCAATTGTTACAAATATAAAATGAAATACAAAAGACTCTAAATATGAAAACGGACAAAGGACTCTAAAAGACCGACAAGGGATTGACACTCCGGAACGACACCCCTCTGTGACAATTCAGCTCTCGAACACCTCCCCGTATCGACTGGTACCTGAAAAAAAAAAAGGGGAGAAAGGGATGAGTATAAAATTATACTCAGTAAGCAACCTACTTGTAAGCTCTTTTCGCATCCTTATCTTAGTACGTAACCACGGTCTTATCTCTGGGTTCTAGTGAGTACGAATCACACTACAACTCTCTTTTCTGTATCTTAGGAGGCTTGCCCATCTTATGCAGTGAAATGGTTAGTGTCTTGAGGTGAGGCGCGACCTCATAAGTAAATCTGAGGGGATCGTATGGCTAGATCTGAATACGTGACTCTCTCTGAACATCATTCGTGGAGGTTAGCTGACGACCCTCACACGGGACCATACATCCACTAAATTCGGGGTGCGACCCCTTGTGTGCCGTCAGCTACTAAGTCATCCTACGTGGCTCTACGTTCCCCACTCAGGGACGGGTTTCTACGACCTAGGAGTCCTGTTCAGAAGACCCCTTAGCTATTACCACTAGGTCTGAGCACCTGTCACACTTCCCTATCCGGATCTGCCTAGCTCAACGATCTTCGTATCGGAGCTCTGTCTTGACAGTACGATATCGGAGTAAAGAGGGAAATGGAGGTTCTGATGACACTACCCACACTGCTCAACTCTAGCGGGCTACCTACAGTTATTGTGGTGTCCTACTATCCTTTCTAGGGTGGAACTTGGTGGCTTAGACTTGGATTCATGCATCTCTAGAATTCTCGTGTCTGGTCTCACAAACCTATCGGGTTTGGAATTCTGGGCTCTGGATCTGCCAGTAATCGTTTCATGGGTCTATATGCACGGTGTTCTAGAGGTCTCCCAATCTAAGATCTCGTCTAGCCTACTTAGTCACAAGCACCCTAATTCACGCTCATAATTCCTTCCTATTCAACAAGAAAGATAACACAAGCTATCATCATGCATAAGAGTTCACATGCAACAGTTCATGCAATATTAACAAACATGCTCAACGGGAAGATAACGTCCATCTTCACCCGGAGCGCAGATTTCACAAGTTTTCCATCCTCCTCATGCATACATACTTTATCAGATTCTCAATCAAAACAGATTTAATTAAACATTTCGTATCTAGCTTTCCTTAATCATTTCATTTTCGCAGTTTCCATACTAATATGCAAGGTCCGGCTAGCTAAGTTAATGGGTGGAAGCATGCATGCTTGTTCCTAGCGATTCCTACAAGTATTGCTCGTGGGAATCCAAATGGCTACTTACATGGTTGACGCGTGCCTTCCCAAGCTCGAATTATATGTCGGAAAAGGTTCCAAAAATTCTGAAATTTTCTTGATAGGTCCTAATTCACATAAAAATAGGATCAGAGTTGAAATCGGGGCAAAAAAACAAGCAAACGGAGGCCAAACGGGTGAGAGAATGGGGTCCCACGCGCCAGCAGGTCCCCACACACACCAGCACGCACGCGGGCAGTGCCGCGTTTCGAACCCCAGCAGCCACGGACCTTCAAATTTTACGAGCGCGACACATGGCGCACAATGTTTGGCGAGAAACGTCGGGTTGGACCGCAGGTTTCCAGACCGGTTTGGCGGGGGTACAGGTCGACCCGACTCAGCGCACTAGTGGAACTCTTCCGTTTGCCGATCAATGCGTGGTGGTCTCTTTCTCTCTCCTGCGTGTGTTTCAAATTTCCGGATGTTAGCGTTTTCGCGTTTTCGATCTATTTTCTTCGGATTTTCTTATCTTTCAATTCGTAATCCATATCAACAAAGTCTCTTTTCGAAAATTGTAGATCTCATATTCTACCTCTACAATATATTTTTTCTTTATTTTTTCGTTAAGCACAAGATGAGTTAAGATCGTCTAAAGATACGAAAAAACTCACATTTTCTGTTTTCGATCGGTTTACCCGAACTCTGACTAAACTACGATTTTCGTCCAGGAACTTCAAGAAGCCTGTGTGAATCTTATTTTAGTTACCTACCTCAAAAACTCCAAATCTAACGCTCAAGAAACTCCTCATATCTAGATAAAATCGAAACAAGAAATTCGGAACCTTACTGTGTCCGTTCTCGAATTTTCTTGCCGGAATGAGTGGATCCATCACCCAAACTCCTTTTCCAACACTGAGAGAAGTATTGGTTCGAAGTTTCTTGCCTTGAATTTGATCTCCAATGGCAGTTTGTCTTCTCTGCTCTTCCTCTCTTCCAAACCCTAACTTCTTCTCCTTTCTCCTTTCTCCTTTCTCCTTTCTCTCTCTCTCTCTTTTTTTTCTTTTCTTTCTTTTTCTTCTTGGAGCCCAAACAACTAGCAAGCAACTACTCCTCTCTCCTCTCTCCTCTCTCCTCTCTCCTCTCTCCTCTCTCTTCTTTCTCTTTATTCTTGGAGCCCAAACATCTAGCAAACAACTAGACCCCCCCTTAGGTAAGAGTAGAGGCATAAGGACCCTTTTACCCCTATGTTGTTATTTTATTTATTTATCTAAAAATTCGGGTATTACAGCGGACTTCGAGTCTAATTGAGTAATCTTTCGGCAAATCGACTTAACTTTGTGGAAGTACTGAGAAATCGTCATGTCACGTTATGAAACTGATAACAACTCGTTCGCTAGAAGTTGTAGCCTCGTATCGTTCTTCTTTGAGAACAACATCATGAACATGTCCCATATTTCTTTAGGTGTCTTGTCATCCCAAATATGCTTCAACATATCTGTTGGATTTCGATAATCAACCAGGGAAATCCCTTCTTCTCGGTGAGAGAAAATCTTCGACAAGAGGTTGTTGGAAGAAAAATAAAATGCATAAAAATAACCGAGAGAGAAAGGCTGAAATTTTGACTGCGCTCAAAATCAGGTTGTTTGATATTCTAAACAGATTTCCTATTTAAATATAAATTATCCTAAAAATATGGCTGGAGAGTGGCCAACTAAATCTGTGCCACTCCCTACAAAATTGCCGTCTAAAACTTTGGGGATCCATTCGACGTGTTTGTCAAATGGTCAAACGGAGATATTCTTCGTGTGAATCTAAATAAGGAAAAATGAAAAACTCAGGTTTTATCTAACAATCTTCTCCTAAAACCTGTGGTATATCTACCTTATTTTGTTTGAAGTCCGATTTACCTTATTTTGTTTGAACTCCGATTTGAGCCCTATGGCTCGGTGTCCCTGATGGCATGTCCTCTAGACTCCACGTCTTGTTCGGCCGCCTCTTCTTCGAGTTGGTGCGCCGCCAGTCCAGGTGGTTCACCTCTTCCTACTAGGTCTTCCATCTTCCGGTACCTGGCCGAGAGGTTGACTGGTTGTTCGGTGTCCCTGGCGGCATGTCCTCCAGACTCCACGTCTTGTTCTGCCGCCTCTTCTTCGAGTTGGCGCGCCGCCAGTCCTAGTGGTTCACCTCTTCCTAATAGGTCTTCCATCTTCCGGTACCTGGCCGAGAGGTTGACTGGTTGCTCTATCTCCAGCTTTAGGATGTAAAGGCGGTTTGTCGTGCACCGAACTTGCGTGAGCAACCGTCGTCGATCATCGTGGATCCTAAGTAGCCCGCGCTTGATGGAAATGTGGCAGCCGGCCTTATCGAGTTGACCCAGGCTCACAATATTAGCCTTGAGTCTCGGGATGAAGTAGACGTCGGTCAGCTTGTGATGATTGCCTCCCTTGCCGACGAACAGGATGGTGTCGTGCCCTTCGATCTCGACGACGGAGCCGTCGCCGAATTTCACCGTCCCTCGAATCCCTGAGTCAAGCTCGGAGAACACAGACTTGGCCCCGGTCATATGGTTTGTTGCCCCGTGTCGAGGACCCATCGCCGGTGCTCTTGCTGCTCACCTCTTTCACTGATTTGAGCGAACATTCGCTCCTCCTTCAGTTGAATTGGCTCCCCAGCCGGTGCCTTTGTTATGCACAATTGGAACTCTTCCTCGGGTTCGACGCTCACCGGAGCAGTTATGCCGCCGTCGATTACCTCTGTGGATTTGAGGAGCTCGTCCTCGGGTTCGATGCTCACCGGAGCAGTTATGCCGTCGTCGATTACCTCTGTAGATTTGAGGAGCTCTTCCTCGGGATTAGAGACGTCAAGTAGGACTGATGCAGTCACCATGAAAAGGGCCGGCTCATCCTCCTCGGATTGAGCCACATGGGCCTTCTCGGCCGTCTCCTTGTTCCTGAGCTTGCACCAGCAATTATTGCTCAGGTGACCTCTCTTCCCACAATACGAGCACTGGATTGGCTCGTCATTAGTCGACTCCTCCTTCTTTTGATCCGCCTCTTTTCTGTGCATGCGCCGGCGAGATTTCCACGACTTCTTACCGCCTTTGCGGCTGGAGTGACCTCTCATCCCACAGTACGAGCACTGGATTGGCCCGTCATCAGTCGACTCCTCCTTCTTTTGATTCGCCTCTTTCCCGTGCATGCGCCGGCGAGATTTCCACGGTTTCTTACCGCCTTTGCGGCTGGAGGGCCCATTGCTCTCGCCGGTGTCGTCACGGAGCTTTAGGCGTGCAAGCCATTCCTCCTCAGCGAGGAGTAGACGACCTTCCTTGTCGACAGCTGAAATGGTATTTTTTTCCGCTGCTCGACGTTACGCAGTCTTCCGGTCACCTCTTCCACCGTTAGGTCGTTCACGTCAAGCAATGTCTCGATTGAAATCGCGACTTGCTCGAGGTGATCGGGGACGATCTGCAGCATCTTCTTCACGATTTCTGTCTCGTGCTGCCACCGAGTATGGTGATGCTGTTGGCGAGTCCCGTGAATCCGCATTGAAAAATNCACCATGAAAAGGGCCGGCTCATCCTCCTCGGATTGAGCCACATGGGCCTTCTCGGCCGTCTCCTTGTTCCTGAGCTTGCACCAGCAATTATTGCTCAGGTGACCTCTCTTCCCACAATACGAGCACTGGATTGGCTCGTCATTAGTCGACTCCTCCTTCTTTTGATCCGCCTCTTTCCTGTGCATGCGCCATCGAGATTTCCACGGCTTCTTACCGCCTTTGCGGCTGGAGGGCCCATTGCTCTCGCCGGTGTCGTCACGGAGCTTTAGGCGTGCAAGCCATTCCTCCTCAGTGAGGAGTAGACGACCCTCCTTGTCGACAGCTGAAATAGTATTTTTCTTCCGCTGCTCGACGTTACGCAGTCTTCCGGTCACCTCTTCCACCGTTAGGTCGTTCACGTCAAGCAATGTCTCGATTGAAATCGCGACTTGCTCGAGGTGATCGGGGACGATCTGCAGCATCTTCTTCACGATTTCTGTCTCGTGCTGCCACCGAGTATGGTGATGCTGTTGGCGAGTCCCGTGAATCCGCATTGAAAAATCATCGACAAATTCGTCGTCCTTAAAGCGGATCTCCGAGAGCTCCTTCTACAGCTGCTCGATGTTGGATTCGAGCACTCGCTGTACACCGACCCGACGGGATCTGATTCCCTCCCAGGCCGATTGCGCGGTGCGCTTCTCTGGGGGCACAGATCGTAATATGGCAGCGAATGCCAGCCGATCCTCNCCGGCGAGATTTCCACGACTTCTTACCGCCTTTGCGGCTGGAGTGACCTCTCTTCCCACAGTACGAGCACTGGATTGGCCCGTCATCAGTCGACTCCTCCTTCTTTTGATTCGCCTCTTTCCCGTGCATGCGCCGGCGAGATTTCCACGGCTTCTTACCGCCTTTGCGGCTGGAGGGCCCATTGCTCTCGCCGGTGTCGTCACGGAGCTTTAGGCGTGCAAGCCATTCCTCCTCAGCGAGGAGTAGACGACCTTCCTTGTCGACAGCTGAAATGGTATTTTTNTTGATAATCAGCCAGGGAAATCCCTTCTTCTCGGTAAGAGGAAATCTTCGACAAGATATCCTAAAAATGGCTGGAGAGTGGCGAACTAAATCGGTGCCACTCCCTACAAAATTGCCTTCTAAAACTTTGGGGATCCATTCGACGTGTTTGTCAAAGGGTCAAATGGAGGTATTCTGAAATCGTGTGAATCTAAACAAGGAAAAATGAAAAACTCAGGTTTTATCTAACAATATCTTCTCCGATTGTGGTCTTTAAAGCAAACATTGTTTTGCCTGCTTTGACTCTCCATTTGCACAAGCGCTGTTAGAATCCTCTTCTAGCGCCGTAGTTTCACTCCTGCCCACAATCTCCCAAAGGTAGTGATGTCTTTATAAGTAGGACGTCATGCATGTTGCCCACTTATTGTAATTGTTGCTATTGAGTTTCTTAATTCTTCCAACAATTTGGAAATCGCCCATCTTGTTGGTAAGACCTAAGTAATACCAAACAAGCCTTTTCGACACAAAAATTGCAGAGTCATTGATTACTCACAACACAAAAAAATTCACTCACTAATAATCTCAAGAAATTGATTATGATGTGGAGATCATACAGAGCTGCAACCCTAGAGCATACTAAAAATTCCAAGAGATCAGACACCCTACATCAACCTCACTCTGATATTGAATACAAATCTTTGTGGGAAACACTCGCACACTCTATTAAGACCAATCGAGAAGTTATTACAAGACACTCCTTAATCTTTGTATTTCTTGAGATGATAACTTAGGTAGGGTGGATGAATATTTACGGTAGAGGCTAGACAATTTATTCTTAGAATTTCTCAATATTTTTCCTAAAATAATTAGATATCTTTATTCCTAACCTATTTAAATCATTTTACTAAATTTATTTCTAAAATTTCTAAATTTCTAAATTATTTTCCTGACATAATGACTTGTTGGACTTATCATTTTCCTAAATTTATTCCTAAAATTCTAAGTCATTTTACTCACATAAATATATAACTGGACTTGTGCACTCTCACACGATCAAAATCAATATAAAGAAATAGAACAGAGAATAACATATTATAGGTTAAACCCTCAACTTGCCTAAGGACTTGTAGACTCTCACACAGTCAAAATCAACGTAAAGAAATATAACACAAAATAACATATCTGGAGAGTAACACATTATGAACGATACAATTCAAAGGAATAGAAGTGAAAGCCATTTTCAATTTAAGATGATAAACAAAGCACACTAATTAGATGAAGAATTAGAAACCAGTGGAACCAAAAATAAAGTCGGTAACAGCGCCTACTGTTAAATTTTCAACCAAAGAAGAAATCATTGTAGCCCCAAACGTCGATCCCCAGAGAGACGGCGACGGTGACGATGTCTGTCCCCCATAAATTGGCCTCGGACACGGATTGTTGTGTGGGAATTGAACAGATCCGTAAGAATTAGGTTCATTCGGAAATCTCCAATGGGAAGAATGGCCTGGATTGTTGTGTGGGAATTGAACAGATCCGTAAGAATTAGGATCATTCGAAAATCTCCAATGGGAAGAATTGTTGAAGCTAATAATAGAGTTTGAATGAGTTGTTGAAGCTAATAATAGAGTTTGAATGAGTTACTGCCGAAGAGAAGGAGGAGGTGAATTCAATTTCATCCACACAAATCTCAACCAACTCCGGGAATCTCCCTATAAAAGGACCTCCCTCCCCATCATTCAAATCACTTCTCCTCTCAATCTCACTTCAGTTTTCTGTTGTCACCAACAACTGGTATCAGAGCAATCTTGCAGCAGCAAAAAAAATGGCAGCAGAAAAACAAGTTGAGAGCTACGTTCAGCCCGCCATCCCGAGGTTCGATGGTCACTATGATCATTGGGCGATGTTGATGGAAAATTTTCTCAGATCAAAGGAGTTCTTTGATATGGTGGAGACGGGTTATGAAGAGCCAAATGAAGGCGAGGTACTCTCAGCTGGTCAACAGCAACTGTTGGCAGCATCGAAGCTGAAGGACCTGAAGGTCAAGAACTATTTATTTCAGTCCATTGATAGGACTATCTTGGAAACAATGCTTCAGAAGAAGACATCCAAGGAAATTTGGGATTCTATGAGGAGGAAGTATCAAGGCTCAACGAGAGTAAAACGTGCTCAACTACAAGCCGTCAGAAGAGACTTTGAAATTCTCCAAATGCAAAAGGGAGAAACGGTGAATGATTATATTGGCAAGGTTATAAGTCTTGCAAGTAAAATGAGGATGCATGGTGGTTCAATCACGGAGGTTGCGGTCGTAGAAAAGATTTTGCGATCACTAACTCCAAAGTTCGATTACATTGTATGTTCTATCGAAGAAGCAAACAATGTCGAAGAGATGCAAATAGATGAACTCCAAAGCTCCCTGTTAGTACATGAGCAGAGGCTCAATCGTACAAGTGCAATAGAGGAGATGACAGCCTTAAAAATATCCACACCAGGTGAATCTTCAAGCCCTAGAGGTAGAGGGCAAAGAAGAGGCAGAGGTCGTGGGAGAGGCAGTCGAGAAAGAAGTGGAGATGTTGGCAGGTCAGTAGACCTAGCCAGAAATGATTATGAAAACAAAGGCAAGAGACACTTTGACAAGTCCAAGGTGGAATGCTACAGATGTGGACGCCTTGGACATTACAAAAATGAATGCTATACCAGGCTTCAAAAGGAGAAAAGAGATCAATCCAATTTTGTGGAGAGAAGAGAAGAAGAAACATTATTAATGTCATTCCATGCTATGAAGGTTGCAGATCAAGGTGTATGGGTCGTAGACTCTGGATGCAGCAATCATATGACAGGTTGTAAGGAATTCTTCTCAACTCTAGATGAAAATTTTCATACTACGGTTTCTCTCGGCAACAATTCAACTCTCCAAGTGATGGGGAAAGGAACCGTAGATATCAAGACTAGAAATGGCTTTGTAGAGTCTATTTCTAATGTATTCTACATCCCTGATCTGAAAGCCAACTTACTTAGTATCGGTCAATTACAAGAAAAGGGGTATGTGATCACATTCCAAAATGATGAATGTGAAATTTATGACTCCAAAAGAGGATCGATTGCTAAGATGAAGATGACCACCAACCGTCTATATCCGTTGACGTTAAATATCGTTGCCAAAAGTTTGATGGTGAAGAAAGAAGATACCACCTGGCTTTGGCATTTTAGGTATGGTCATCTACACTTCAAAGGATTAAAGACGTTGTCCTCAAAGAAGATGGTAACTGGGTTGCCAGATATTACTCCACCGGCGGAAATTTGCGAGAGCTGTGTAGTAGCAAAACATGAAAGAAACTCTTTTCCATCTGGAAAATCAAGAAGAGCTCAAGCAATTTTGGAGTTGATTCATTCGGACATATGTGGTCCCATCTCTCCAGCATCAAATGGTAACAAGAAATATTTCATGACCCTCATCGATGATTTTAGTCGAAAAACATGGACTTATTTCTTGCACGCCAAATCAGAAGCCTTTGATTGCTTCAAAAAAATTTGTGCTACTATGAAGACGGAAACTGGAAGAAGAGTCAAGGCTTTAAGAACTGACAGAGGTGGAGAATTCTGCTCGAACGAGTTTATTCAATTTTGTGAAGAGAAGGGCATACGGAGGCAGTTAACAACAGCATATACACCACAACAAAATGGTGTGGCCGAAAGGAAAAACAGGACCATTCTCAACATGGTTCGAAGTTTACTAAATAAAGGAGAAGTCCCGAAGGAATTCTGGCCAGAAGCTGTCGTGTGGTCCGTTCACATTCTCAACCGGAGTCCTACCTTTTCTGTTAGAGATATGACTCCACAAGAAGCATGGAGCGGAAGAAAACCTGCAGTAGACCACTTTAGAATCTTTGGGTGCATAGCATATGCACACGTTCCTGATGAGAAAAGGAAGAAACTTGAAGACAAGAGTTTGAAGTGTGTGTTCCTTGGAGTAAGCGAGACCTCTAAGGCGTACAAGCTCTATGATCCTTTGACAAAGAAGGTGGTGGTAAGTCGTGATGTAGTCTTTGATGAAAAGAAGACTTGGACATGGGAAGAAAAGATCACTGTAAATCAGCAGATTCCTGTAGATCTTGAAGAAGAACAAACTGAAGCCCCTATTCAGCCTCACTATGAGCATGGAGAGAGCTCATCACAAGCTCAACAAGAAGAACCAGTAGAAGAAGATCATGATCATAATCAAAGACATCCAAGAACAAGAAAGAGACCAAACTGGATGATTGATTATGAGATGGACTATGAATCAAGTGATAGTGGTTATTTTGCATTCTTTATGGATAGTGATCCAATTGTCTATGAAGAAGCAGTAAAGGAGAAGAAATGGAAGGAAGCTATGGACAGTGAAATCAAATCCATAGAGAAGAACAAGACTTGGGAGCTCACTGATCTTCCTAGAGGGCAGAAAACAATCGGAGTAAAATGGGTTTTCAAAACCAAGTTGAATGAAAACGGTGAGGTGGATAAGTACAAGGCGCGACTTGTTGCAAAAGGATACAAGCAAAAGTATGGAATTGATTATAAGGAGGTATTTGCACCAGTGGCACGTCAAGACACTATCAGGCTCATAATTTCTATTGCAGCACAGAAATCTTGGCCTATATATCAACTTGATGTGAAATCGGCCTTCTTACATGGAGAGCTTCAAGAAGAAGTATATGTGGAGCAACCAGAAGGTTTTGTTCAAAAAGGCAAAGAGGAACAAGTATACAAGTTGAAGAAAGCTTTGTACGGTTTGAAGCAAGCTCCAAGGGCATGGTATAGTCGCATTGATTCTCATTTTGAAAAGATGGGATTCACTAAATGCCCGTATGAACATACGTTGTATGTGAAAACTGAAAAGGGAGGTAACATTATCATTATTTGCTTATACGTTGATGATTTAATATTTACTGGCAATAATGAAGAAATGTTTGAATTTTTTAAGAAGAGCATGATGAAGGAATTTGAAATGACGGATCTTGGCTTGATGAGATATTTTCTTGGAGTAGAAGTTACTCAAACTCCCGCAGGTAACTTTATCTGTCAGAAGAAGTATGCTCAAGAATTACTTGAAAGGTTTAAATTGGATGAGCGCACATTTGGAACTCCATCAGAATTGGGTTTAAAGTTGCACAAGGATATTGACGGGCGAGAGGTTGATAATAGGTACTTCAAACAAATTGTGGGAAGTTTGATGTACCTAACTTCAACCAGACCAGACATCATGTATGCGGTTAGTATGATAAGTCGTTACATGGAGCATCCAACGGAAAAACATCTCAATGCAGCAAGAAGGATACTTCGTTATGTGAGAGGAACCTTTGATTTGGGGGTATTCTACAAGAAAGGAGATGATTCGAAGATGGTTGGCTATACAGATAGTGACTATGCAGGTGATATAGACGATCGTAAAAGTACTTCAGGAAGTATTTTCATGATGAGTTCAGGAGCTATTTGCTGGTCTTCAAAGAAGCAACCTATTGTAACACTCTCAACTACAGAAGCAGAATTTGTGGCAGCAGCAGCATGCTCGTGCCAAGCAATTTGGTTAAGAAAAATGCTTGAAATTCTTAATCATAAGCAACCAGGTACGACGGTTATATATTGTGATAATATGTCAACTATTAAGTTGTCTAAAAATCCTGTGTTGCATGGAAGGAGCAAGCACATCGATGTTCGATTTCATTTCTTGCGTGATTTGTGTAAAGAAGGCATTATTGAACTCAACTTTTGCCGAAGTGATGAACAAATCGCAGATCTATTCACAAAGCCCTTGAAACAACCATTGTTCGAGAAGCTTAGAAGAAAAATGGGAATGTGCAGAATCCAAGATGTATATCAAGATGACGAAGTGAAGTCCTAAACTGAGTTCCGCAGAATTCAGTTTAAGGGAGGGTGTTGAAGCTAATAATAGAGTTTGAATGAGTTGTTGAAGCTAATAATAGAGTTTGAATGAGTTGAATGAGTTACTGCCGAAGAGAAGGAGGAGGTGAATTCAATTTCATCCACACAAATCTCAACCAACTCCGGGAATCTCCCTATAAAAGGACCTCCCTCCCCATCATTCAAATCACTCCTCCTCTCAATCTCACTTCAGTTTTCTGTTGTCACCAACAAGAATGCCCTCCACCTCCTCCTCCTGCATAACCATAACCGCCAAACCCCGACGGCCCGTGCGCATATGGTATTGAGCGAGAATCCGACCGCGGGACAGCCGGGTTCTCACTTGGGCGCGGACCATACGGCTTGAGGATGCATTGGGGATGGATATTGACTCGACAAACATTGCAGCTGTAGACCCAGAGAGAAGAACAATCCGATTCACAAACAGAACAACGGCCAGAGGAGAGCTTGTGGAGCCTGAGCTTATGGCATTTGTCGATGACATGGTGGAGCTGCTCGGGGAGTTGGGTGCAAAGTGGGTGCACATCGAAGTCACAGCTATCGCATCGGTAGAACAAGCCCTCGATGCGTTCACGACAAATGTCACAGCTCCGATGGTCCATACGGGGCAAGAGAGCTAGGGAGTGAATGTGGAGGAAGGAGGATAATTGAGGTGGGCAATCGAGGCAGTAGATGTGGACGTCAACGGAGCAGATATGACATCGGAATCGGTTACCAATGCCGGAGGTCTTGCAGCCCTAACAAGTGTAAACATGATCGTCGGAATAATTGTTTAGAGAGTGGTTTGGATGGACATGGGAGCCAATCTTTGTGAGCCCGGGCGCCATGATTATCTGGTTAGAGAGCTCCTGGATGGGCAGGTTTATAGCCAGAAGGAAAGAGCCGTGTGGACTTAGGGAAGACCAAGACTCCAGGTCTTCGCTCTCCCTTTCTTCCCTTCATTTATTGCCACCCTCATTAAATTCAACCTAACAGGCTGATATACGGGAGAGCATGTTCAATTATAACATACCAATACAAATAATAACTCATTACAAAATGATTTAAGGGTATCATATACCATGAGTGGTATAAAGTTCCATCACGCTACGAGATGAAATTGAATCCTTCTCATATAGGGTAAGTACGTGAGTAATTCCAAATGCTCCAATATAAAATTGTACGTGAGTAATTCCAAAGTTCCATGAAGTTTCTATGATTAAGCAATTAAAAAAGAAGATATATCTTGTTAGTATAGATAGTAACTTTCATTTTGTTTAAGTCATTCTTAGTTATATATTATATCCTCTGAATCACTCTTATACGGATGTGCTCTCGGTTCATTCATGTACTCTTTCTTTACTTGTGTGTCACATGTATATTAGCTTCTACCTTAGTTTGTCCCCGAATCACATCTTATTGAGAGAGGTACAGCTCTGATACCAAATGAGTATATAAGTGAGGGACATCTCTCCATTGGTATGAGGTCTTTTGAGGAAATCAAAAGTAAAACCACGAGAATCTATACTCAAAATGGACAATATCATACAATGTGGAGGGTCGTTGCTCATAACATGGTATGAGAGTCATGCTTTTATCTTAACTTAATCATGTCAATAAAATCCTCAAGTGTCGAACAAATAAGTCGTGAACCTCGAAAATATAGTCATAGTGACTCAAATGTCGAACAAATGATGTAATTTGTTTGAGGGTTCTAGGAACGGAATCGTAGGGGAGGCTCTATATGGTGTACTTTGGGGAGGATTGTTGGAGAACGTTCGAGTCCTACACCGACTAATTAAGGAGAAGATCATAAATATATATATAAGTGAAAAATACTATCTTTACGAATACCTTAATCTACAATAAATGATCGAGTTCAATTAACACGTTGTACAAATGAACAAATTAAACTTTTGAGAAATAAAAGAATTATGATCTTGTTTCTGTGAACCAAATCCTTCCTTGCCGTGGTCAATAGCCAGATGAGCCTCCACCACCACCGCCACCTCCAGAATCACACCCTCCTCCTCCTCCTCCCCCACCTCCGCCACCGCCACCACCACCACCACCTCCAAAGTCACATCCTCCACCTCCAAAGTCATATCCTCCTCCCCCACCAAAGTCATAGCCGCCACCTCCAGCGTCACTGCCCCATCCATTGTTGTTGTCGTGGTTAAATCCGCCGCTACCACCGTCATCAATATCTATATTGACTTGGTTCCCATCATAAGCACCAACGCCACCGCCGCTAACTTTGCCATTAGAAACTCTGCTCCGACAAATAATACTCAACACACATATAGTAATCCAGAGGGAAACGAAGACAACGGGTAGGATGATGAATACTGCTGTTGGAACCATCTTGCCTCTCAATTCGATATCTCTTGCATCAATAAACTGTTATTGTGGGTTGTGATTTATAGGAACCAAAATCATGGCAAATGTTTGACCTGTTAAACACAAGTCAAACGCTTTGAACTTTCAAAAACTTCTACCGTTTGCCCACCACCTTTGACTATCTTAATCAACATTCATCTAATTGGGTGTTTTACTTGGTCTCTCCATAATCAGCTTAGACCGATTCCAAGATGGCATAATGGAATGGGATTACCATGTTGATCGAATATCTTAAGGCAATAATATTTGTTTGAGATTCGAGTCACTCCACTCTACTAGCAATTTCTAGCTTGAATGATTCTAAATATACAATCTAAACTACATAAAATTGAAAAAGAGAAGTAAGAACACTGTATCCAAGGCAAGAACACTTGTTTGAGATTTGAATTACTCTACGAGCAAAATTAATCGTGTCAAGTTTCAATGATTCTACATGTAACTTTAACCTACACAAATTTAGTTATCGGCTAAAAGGGAGCACAAATGCTCATTTTAATACGTTTTTCAAGTTTACTTTACGAAGACAACATTAACCACTCTGTATACTTTAAGCTTTTATGTAGCCTCACAATTAAAACCATTAACCTTGCTTAAAAGCATTCCAAGAGTTGTAATTTTCATATTTTACGATCATAATTAATCACCATGTATACTTTTGGGTCATAATTAGCGTAAATAAATCTTAAAATATATTAAAAAAACTATCGTAACTCTAAATTATCATCTATCATAAATTTGTAACTATCTAATAAGGAATGAAGTAGCATTTGAATGAATATCAAATTTATGCTACAACGAATATCAAATTGTCACCAAAAGGATGATCCTCCGCCCCCTCCAAAATCATAACCCCCTCCACCACCTCCATAATCAGAAACACCTCCACCTCCGCCGTGATCATAACTTGCTCCGCCACCACCTCCGCCGTGATCATAATTGGCTCCACCACCACCTCCGCCGTGAGAACTCACTCCACCTCCAAAATTAGAATGCCCACCATCCATGTGAAAACTCCCACCACCTCCATGATCAGAAACAGTCCCACCTCCACCACCACATTCGTCGAAAGAGCTCGCTACACCACCATCTCCACCACCTGCCTCGTGAAAACTCGCTCCGTTGCCATCTCCATTTCCACACCTAACTCCATCACCTCGACCGACATCACAGCCTCGACCACCAACTTCAGAATCCCCACCACCTCCACCGACATCACAACCTCCTCGGCCGTTGCCATTGCCGTTGCCTGAATCTCCTACACTACTAAAAGTCCAATCCCAACCCCAACCTCCATAACCACCGTTAAACATGGGTGTTGTACCCACATAGCTCCCATCATCCACAACTATTCCAAGTCTATTGCCACCTTCAACACAACTTCCACTTTTTCTCCCCCTGCTACCATTCCCCTTAGAAACTCTCCTCCGGCAAAGCAAACACGACAGCAACATGACAAAACAAATGATAAAGGTCCCGACAATGGGCAAGACAATGTATGCTGTTCGAACCATATTTCAAAGTATTGAAGCTCTCTTACTTTTGGTGTGTTATATAGCCAAAAAGAAGACGTGGGGGAATGGCTGAGCTCAAATAGTTCAGTGTTTGAAAATGTTTGGTGTTCTTTTGTACACAATCTTTGACCTTCTGTTTCAATTCTCACAATTTTGTTCTTTTTGGTGGAAAAGACAATAGGGTTTGTGCAATGGTTTTAGACACACATTTGATTGGTTCAGTTGACTTTATTTCTGTTTAGTTGAACGTAGCTTCCATATTGTGAGAAAATGGAGATCCCAATCATGGGTTGACGAGAAAGAAAATTAAGGTTGACCAATTTGGTAAACAAACGAGTTAAAAAAATAATATATATATATATATATATATATATATATATATATTTTTCATCCTGATATTTAACCTATACTATTCTGATATTTAACCTATACTATTGACTAAGAGATTAGAGATTTAAATTTTATAGTTCGGTCCAACTAACAAAAAAAATAATAATAAGTCAAGTTTGACCCTAAATTTAAATCTGAGACAACATGTGAAAAATAAGAAATGATAGAAAGGTATGAGACACGGAAGATTAGCACCGAGACTCTACGAACACAGAAGGTAAGTTGAAAATACACGTTTATAGTGTCTAGAGACTATTTAAGAGATAGATGTATTTTTTTTTAGAGATTTTGTGACAATTTTAGTTTGTGTGTTCTTAATATTTAAGTAGTTGAATTTTGATAGAGATATAAACAATATCGTTATTGCTTAAAGGATATAACTTGCCAACAAGCTACCAATAGAATTTGTTTCATTTATTAATGAACTAAGAATAGGAATAGATATGAATGAACTATTTTTCTATTGAAATAGAGTCGTTACCATATGTACGACATGATCATAAAGTGCGGAATACTTCATTTTAAATAGTGCATAAACGATGTCATAGACTTACATGTTAATAAAAAAAAAGCTTTAAATCAATCCAAAACATATAACTAAAAACTAGAAAATAAAATTGAGAAGACAAAAGACAATGCCCCGAACTAGCTTTAAGGGTGCTGAGATAAAATAAATTGCAACTACCGTAACACAAGTTTTATGGTCTTCAACTCGACACCTCTGTTATCAGTATAATGGTGTCTTACCTTTATTTGAAATATAAGAATAATACAAAACTTGAGTATTTTAAGAAATACTCAGTAAGTGAGCCCACTATTGAGGTTGGGAATGCAATCACATGCAATATGGAGGACCTATCTTTTAGAACATCAATTCATTTCATTCTCTTAGGTAACTTTCCATGGATGAGTTTGATGTATAGTACTTCTTTACATACCACCTATACGTGCGAGCGTGGGCCCCCCAGGCCTGTTGGTTAGGCTAGCACTCGTTGGGCTGTTGCCGGACACCCAATGGGAATTTCGATCGTCGTAGCATCATGGTAAACATGATAATCATTTTAGTCTCGTGGTGTCGCTTCTGTATTCATCATAAAGGGGAATTATCCCGAAACACATGAACATACAATTATGTATGATATCTCTATGCTTTCCATCAATTGTAATATACAATGCAAGACAACCCCCATTTTTTCATCACATATTAAACTCTATAATTATGCATACATAACTCTTATAAAATTATTTCTTTCAAATCATGGCATGTGCATCATAGATTTTCTTATTTTAAACACATCATGACATGTCATAGCGGTTGTAAACACACCAACTAAAGCTTTAAAATCAATTGCATTCACAAATAGATCAACTTGGTTGGCTTTTAGAGTCTTCCAATAACAACTTTAGAAAGCATAAAATTAGTAACTCTAAAAATAGAAAAAAATAACCGCCCTCCAACTAATTTAGTGGTTCTAACCTTCATAGACGTGGACATCACGGTAGAGAAAAGGTCTAGTATGACCTGTGTACCCTAGAAGAAAAGGTCTAGTATGACCATCTTTAACAATTTCTCCCCTAGATTGATTGCAGGGATGCTTTCGGTTTACTCATGGTACTATACACATACCCATTGACTCATGTAGTTTTATGAATGCGTCGAGCTTCAGCGGTTTTGTCATAATATCTGCAACTTGTTCTTGTGTGACACAATGTTTCAGCTCAATAACTCATCTCTGGTCAAATCACACAAGAAATGAAATTTCATATCAATGTGTTTGCTACGTCCATGCATGATTGGATTTTAGGATAGCTTAATAGTGGAACTGTTATCACATAACATAGTGATACACTTGTCTTGAACATGACAAGTTTTTCCAAAACTCTCCTCATCCACACCCCTTGACAGCACAAGACGTGACTGCCACAAATTCTGTTTTAGTGTAACTACAGGTTGTTTTTCAGAGGACCAAGACATCGCTCCATCACTGAGTAAGAATACATAGCTAGAAGTGCTTTTCCTGTCATCTATATTTCCTGAATAATCACTGTCAATATATGCTATCAACTCTCCATTACCCCTTTTTCGATAAAGGATTCCCAAATCTACAGTACCTTTTAAGTATCTCAACACTATTTTTGCAGCTTGCAAATGCAACTCGGTTGGACTTGCCATAAATCTGCTCATTAGAGACACTATATACATTAAATTCGGCCTTGTTGTAGTTAGATACATAAGGCTTCCAATCAATTGTTTATACATGGTAGCATTGATCTTAGCTTCTTATTCATCCTTTGTTAGTCTAACCCCAAGAACAGTAGGGTTTTTCGCACTATTACTTTTTTCCATCCTAAACTTCTCCAAAACTTCTTTTGCATACTTTCTCTTACTAATATAAATGCCTTCAAGATTTTGTAAAATCTCTACACCGAGAAAATATTTCATTTTTCCCAAATCAGTCATTTCAAATTCAAGTTTCATAGAATTCTGGAAGTTAACAAACATGCTCTTATCATTACTGGTAAAAATTTGATCATCCACATATAGACTAACAATCAAAATTTTACCTCCATCTCCTGTTGTATGAATAAAGTATAGTCATAGTTGCACCTCTCAAATCCTTCTTTGACAAAATGTGCTTCAATTCGACTGTACCATGCACGTGGAGCTTGTTTAAGGCCATATAATCCCCTCTTCAATTTGTATACCTTGTATTCTTGACCTTTTTTCTCATAATTTTGTGGTTGCTCAACAAAGACGGCTTCTTTTAATTCTCCATATAAGAAAGCACTTTTCACGTCAAGCTAATACACGTTCCAACTATTCCGAGCTGCTAAAGCAATTATCATTCGAATAGTATCCCACCTAGCCACAGCTGCAAACATCTCGGTATAATCTATACCATGTTGTTGTGCATAACCTTTTGCTACCAACCTAGCCTTATACTTGTCAACTTCGCCATTTTTGTTGAATTTGGTTTTGAAAACCCACTTTACTCCAATCTTCTTCATTCCTTTAGGCAAATCTGTCAACTCCCAAGTCTCATTTCGTTCGATGGCTTCTATCTCTAAGTCTATTGCAGCTCTTCATTTTGAACTTTAAATAGCTTCTTCAAAGGTAGTTGGATCTGTAGTTGAGGTTAATAGAACTAAATTGTTGTGCTCAGCTTCTTCAGAAATTCTCCCCCACTCACATAATCTTCCATCCATAATGGTGCTCTTCTGTTCCTCACTTCGGGAGTGCTTTCTTCAGATGTTGAGGAATTTGATTCAGATGACTCACTGGAAGATATACTAACCTCCCCTTCTTCTTCTGCTATCGTCTCCTCTTCAGATTCTTCCTCACTTTGGTCATGTTCGCTTCCTTCTATATTACTATCTTCCCATTCGAGGGTATCAAGTCTAGCTTCTTCATTAGTTTTCCCCCAATTCCAGCATTTGTTTTCTTCCAAAATCACATCTCTACTAACAACTATCTTCTTGGACACTGGATCATAGAGTCTATATGCTTTAGACTCTTCACTCATCCCTAGAAGCACACACTGAAAACTTTTATCATCTAACTTCTTTCTCTTATCGTCTGATATATGAACATGCCCAATGCATCCAAAAACTCGAAAATAATCAACATTAGGTTTTACGCCACTCCAAGCCTCCTCAGGAGTCATATCTTTCACTATCACTGTAGGACTTCTCTTGAGCTCGTGCATTGTCCAGTTTACTACTTCTAGCCAAAAATTCTTTGGAACTTGCTTGTCTGATAATATACTTCTAACCATGTTCATAATTGTTCTGTTCTTGCGCTCAGCCACACCATTTTGTTGGGGAGTGTAGGCTGCAGTAAGTGTCTACTGATCCCATTAATTTTGCAAAAATTGTTGAACTCATGAGAGGTGAACTCTCTACTCCTTTCTGTGCGTAGACAATGAATAAAATCTCCAGTCTCTTTCTCAACAAGATTTTTGAAATTCTTGAAGATTGTAAATGCTTCAGACTTTTCGGCAAGAAAATATATCCACACCTTGCCGCTGTAATCATCAATAAAACTTATAAAATACCTCTTCTTACTGTTGGAAAGAGGTTTGATGGGTCCACAAATGTCTGCATGTACCAGTTGCTCTCCATAAACTTCTCTTTGGAAATGCATCCCTATGTTGCTTTCCCACCTACAATCAGTGCATATTTTAGACGATGCTTTCAATTGGGGTAACCCTCTCACCATTTGCTTATGTTGCAATGTTTTCAAACCTTTGAAGTCTAGGTGCTCATATCTGCGGTGTCAAAGATGAGTGTTGTCTTCTATAATTGTTTGGAAGCAAGTGGTGGTTTGTGGCATGATTCTTGCAAGTAATATGAACATTCTATTTGCCGACATTGTTGTTTGCATAATAAGCCCCTTCTTGGGATGATAGATTTTGCATTCTCCATGTTGTATCAAAATAGATACACCTCTTTCTTGCAGTTGTCCAAAACTTAGGACAGTGTTTTACAACTCAGGTATATAGAAAACATCAGTGATTACCTGAGTGACTCTAGCAACTTGCAATCTAATGTTATCTTTTCCCAACACCGCCATCTTGAAATTATTTTCAAACTTCACAGATTGTCGGAATTTCTCGTCAATATCTGAGAACCATTCCTTGTTTGCACACATATGATTGCTACACTCCGAATCAAGGAACCAAACATCTTCCCTCCTTGATTGATTGAGCTCCACATATGACATCAACAAGATTTCTTTTTCATTCTCAAGCTCGGCGTAATTTGCTTCCTTTTCACATTGAGGACACTCATATCTAAAGTGTCCTAACTAATGACACTTATAACATTCAATGGTAGTTTTGTTGAATGGATGTCTACCTCTTCCTCTTCCTCTACCTCTTCCTCGAAAAACTTCACGAGCTCGATCAACTCCTCTTCCACCGAATTTGGTATCATATGTCACCTTTAGTGCTTGTTCATCACTTACACGTCCATTCAGTCTTTGCTCATGTACCAGTAATCTGCTTTGCAATTCATCGATTGTTAAAGTGTCTAAGTTATTTGACTTTTCAATCGAACATATAACATAGTCAAATCTTGAGGTCATTGATCTCAATATATTTTTCAATAATCACCACTTGTTTCATATGTTCGCCATGAATTTTCATCTTGTTTGCAATAGTGAGAGTTCGAGCAAAATATGGTTCAACACTCTCACCTTCTTTCATCTGTAGGACTTCAAACTCTTTCCTAAGAGCTTGGAGTTGAGCAATTTTGACTCTTGTGGAACCTTGGTACTTCTGCTTCATAGAGTCCCAAATTTGTTTTGCAGTATCTCTATTAAGGATCGTTTCCATAATAGTTCGATCAATGGCTTGGAACAAATAATTCTTGACCTCCAAGTCTTTCAGCTTCTGGTCTGCAATTGTTTTTTGTTGTGCTTCGGTAATCTCTACTCCTTCTGCTGCAGCAGGGATTCCGGTCTCCACCAAAGACCAATATTCCTTTGAATGAAAATTTTTTTTCAAAAGCATAGACCAATGATCATAATGCCCATCAAACTTAGGAAGTGCCGGTTGAACGAAATTCATTTCAGCTGCCATATTCTGAATCTCGTTCAGCTTAATCTTTAAAGAAAAAACTGCAGTTTCTTCTTCTCACCATCAGGCCTAGTTTCTTCTTCTCACCATCAGGCCTTGCGATGTGGCTCTGATACCAAAGGTTGTAAACACACAAACTAAAACTTTGAGGCCTTGCGATGTGGCTCTGATACCAAAGGTTGTAAACACACAAACTAAAACTTTGAAATCAATTGCGTTGACAAATAGATCAACTTGGTTGGCTTTTATAGTCTTACCGACTAACAAAGTTAGAAAGCATAAAATTAGCCCACTCTAAAAATAGAAAAAAACAGCAGCCCACTAATTAATTGAGTGGTTCTACCATTACTAGACAAGTGGACATCAACGTAGAGAAAAAGTATGACCATCTTTAACAATAGCATATCAAAGTCTAACATAGCATATCATAGTACATTTGACACATGCACGACCACTAGACACGTGTCATCATACATAAAGAAATTCTTTCATCCAAACCGATAGTAGAGCCACATACTTGATTGGCCTGAGCCGAAGTTACTCTATAATCCTAAAGTTGACTTGAGGCACTCCTTATCGTTCACTCTAACCTATATCTCCCCTCGGGATCGTATCAAGACATGACACAAACATACCTAGTTAAGAGTGTCCCTTAATTCAAATTTATAGCTCAAAATAACTTGGTTTGAGCAAATGAGGGTTACACTGGCCTTAAACACCTCCAATGAGATCAAAATAGCTCCGGAAGGGTAAAAAACGTAAGAAACGGTACCAAATATGATGGTGTTAATATAACACATGCGGAAGCAATTTGGATCTTAGGCACTTTTAGAACATCAATTATTGTAAATGACTAGCATGTTCATAAGTATTAAAACTTAATGAGTTTAAATACTAACCTTTTGTAGTTCAAACTCCTTTTGCCTCACGAACCGATTTCGAACCACCACTAGTGTCTTCTCCACTATTCTCCGGCCTTAGAACGGGATTGTGGAATCCGGTGAGTGACTAAACTTGGGAGGGATTTTGTATACGTGAAAGAGAGTGCTTGTGAGAGGTTTTTCATCAAGATGAAGAATCCCTTCCAAGTATCATGATCACTCTATTTAAAGAGTCAAGTTTGCATGTTCATGCAAACTTGAGATCACCAAATCTTGACACTTAAAATTCCACTCAAATGTTTGGGATTATGTGGCAAGCATGCATGTTTGAGTTAACCAAATTTTGACACTCAAAATTCCACTCAAACTTGTGGGGTTTATTTGGCAAACATGCAAGTTTGGTTAAACCAAATTTTGACACCTCAAAATTCCACTAACATGATTTTTCCATTAGATGAAAGTCAACATTTTGACTTTCTTCATTTTAATTAGATGAAAGTCAACATTTTGACTTTCTTCATTTTAATTCAACAATTAATTTGAATAATGAATTTCAAATTAAAGTAACATTAAATAATTAATTAAACTATTTAATTAATATTTAATATTAATTCAAATGCCAATCCCAGTCAATTCCGACACATAATTGATTAAGATATTTAAATCTTATTTAAATATCTCAGATTCTCTCTTTTCGTTTATTTCGTAAATAAAATAAAATTGCGGTTAAATATATCGTATATATGTAACGCATATTCCCTAATTTGAATTCGAACACTTCGAACTCACTCGTCACACTGTTCTATGGTTTAGTCCGATATGAGCTAGCAGAGGGACCTAATGGACCTATAGATCATGGGCTCCAACGATTCAAGATTAACCGATTAAACTCATTAACCTGGTTAACCAACATTCGTTAACTACTAGGACACTCCACTATAGCCTAGTAGTTGCACTCCCCTCACTATAGATATATTTCTGTCCATCTGATATAACCATGATTAGTAAGTCGATCCTTCACAGGTTGTTCGTAACTAGAGCTGGGTCAATTTACCGTTTTACCCCTGAAGTTACTTCTTGTTCCTTATGTCTCACTGATCCTCTAATAAACAATTGGTTTGTGGTCCAACCAGTAAACCGAATCCCTCTCAGGCCAATGAGAGGGTGGGGCCCCTTGTTCAAGACCTGGAGTCAGTGCTTAAGGGAACTACCTTTCTTCTATCCCTAAAAGTGGGTAGGAGTGAATTCCGTCTTGCACCCCACGTCCCCAGCCATTCACCCAGTCTTACCCCTGAAATGGGAGGCCTGTTGAGTCGGCGAACTAGAGCCACTCTCACCCATGCAAATCTAAGGATAATTCCGAATAAACAGGAGTTCATGGTTAGCTCAGGATTAAAACCGAGTTACCTAGGTTATCGAATGAAAAGAAAATCAGTCTCAACAGTAAACGACTTTATAAAGTGAGAGTGGTTTTCTTCATGGTCCGATCTTATGCAATACTCATTGCATAGGACGCCCCCACTCACATGTCTCCACATGCACAATTTAGTGATCGCATTGTTTATATCATATACAAAAGTGGGCCGCATCCATAGTGTCCCCAGAATAAGGTACTCAGCCTTATCCTTATACTATAGATCATTTTGACTATATACTTGAACTTGATCCACTCTTATGTCTCTACATATAGTTCAAGTAGTCATACTATAGCCAGAGTGTTCTTAGTTTATTGGATTTAGATTAATGATCGTAAAGTTCACTTTATTCAATAACAATTTTTACTGAATAAACAACAATAATAACTTTATTGAAAATAGAATATATCTTTGTTTACAAACTATGAGTTTTAGGACATAAAACCCAACAAACTCCCACTTGGACTAAAACTCTAGTGGGGTTTTATAACGTTGAGTAGAGAGAAATACAATAAACTAGGGCATCACATACTCATGCCTTTTCTCCCACTTGCCCTAGATTACATAACTCGTAGTCCTAGACTCACTAGGTGCCCTTCAAACACTTTAGCCGTGAGGGGCTTTGTAAATGGATCAGCAATGTTGTGTTCTGAAGCTATCTGTGTGACGATCACATCTCCTCGTTGCACAATCTCCCTTATGAGATGATATTTGCGCTCAATATGTTTTCCTCGCTTATGGCTTCTTGGTTCTTTTGAATTTGCAACTGCTCCACTGTTATCACAATAAAGAGTGACGGGAAGATGCATATTTGGAACGACTTCCAAATCAGTTAAGAACTTCCTAAGCCATACAGATTCTTTCGCTGCTTCACAAACAGCAACATACTCAGCCTCAATGGTGGAATCAGCAATGCAACCTTGCTTTATGCTTCTTCATATTATTGCTCCTCCGTTCAGAGTGAAGACAGATCCTGATGACGATTTCCTCGAATCTACATCGGTCTGAAAATCTGAGAGATCCTTAACACCGTACATTAGCATATAGTCCCTCGTTCTTATAGATCTGGTTTGTAAAGGCCTCACACTCCCGGATCTGGCGAAGTTTGGAAATCCGACGTTCCGTCTCCCTTGCTGACGGTGTTCGATGTATAGGATTCGTCTAAATCTACCCCTGATGTGTGTAAAAGGTTCTGGGATTACTTTTGTTGCGTAAAATGGATGTTTTGACGTCGATTTTGTATGGTTTGGCCTCGCCCAAGTTTCGTTGGATTTTTCTGTTCCTCTTCATTTTTCTCTATTTTGTAGGTCGTTTTGGGGTGGCTGAAGGTCGGGGTCGAGTTCTGTGGCGTCCGAGCCTTTGGCCGCCCTTTGTGGGTCGTGTGCGAGCGTTTTCGATTCTGCCGACGACCTTTTTTCTTTTTTTTTTTTATCCGATCCATTACATTACCTACCCCTAAAAAGAACTTTCATCCTCGAAAGTTTCGAACTCGTGGATCAACTCGAGATANTTGAGATAGTTTTTCTTTATTTCCTCCTCTCGTTCCCACGTAGCTTCCTCGATTTGGTGGTTATGCCACAATACCTTAACGAAACCTATATTTCTATTACGTAAGACTTTCACTTCTCGGGCTAGGATTTTAATCGGTTTCTCCTTATAACTTAAATCTTCCTCGATTTCGAGAGGTTTGTAGTCTATTACGTGCGTAGGGTCTGCAATATATTTCCTTAACATGGACACATGAAATACATCGTGTACGCTTGAAAGTGAAGGTGGTAAAGCTAGTTTGTAAGCTACCGAACCCACTCTTTCTAAAATTTTGAACGGTTCAATAAACCAGGGGCTTAGCTTCCCCTTTCGTCTGAATCTTAGAATGCCTTTCATAGGAGCTACTTTTAGGAACATTGGGTCCCCCTATTCGAACTCTAAATTCCTATGCCTAACGTCGGCGTAGCTCTTTTGCCTACTCTGTGCGGTGCGCATCCTTACTCTAATTTTTTGTACCGCCTCGTTGGTGATGCAGACCAGCTCGGGACCTACAAGTTCTCGTTCTCCTACTTCGTCCCAGCACAATAAGGATATACATCATTTTCCATACAACGCTTCAAAGGGTGCCATCCCGATGGTTGCTTGGAAGCTGTTGTTGTAAGAGAATTCCATTAAGTACCTGTGAAATCCATAACACATGCCCGAAGCATGTCTTCTAGGATTNTGAGGATCTACATCATTTTCCATACAATGCTTCAAAGGGTGTCATCCCGATGGTTGCTTGGAAGCTGTTGTTGTAAGAGAATTCCATTAAGTACCTGTGAAATCCATAACACATGCCCGAAGCATGTCTTCTAGGATTTGGTTTAATCATTCCGTTTGGCCATCTGTTTGTGGGTGAAAGGCGGTGTTAGATAAAACCTGAGGTTTTCTTATTTAGCTTTACACATTTGTATTCGTTGATTGAATATCTTTCTTTGGCCATTTGACAAACACGTCGAATGGATTACCAACTTTTTAGATGGCCATTTTGTAGGAACTGTCAGAGATTTAGTTGGCCACTCACTGACTTATAAGTTAAATATTTAAAGAGGCGAATCTATTCAGAAATAAATCATCACCTCGTTTTAAGCAAAAGTCTTCAGCAATTCTCTCTCTCTATTATTTTTCGCATTTTTATTTTCTTCCAACAACTTCCCGTCAAACGATTTCCTCTCACCGAAAAGGATTTCACTTGCTGATTGTCGAAAAACAACAAGTGGTATCAGAGCCAGGTTGAAGCCATCGGTGGTATATCATTGCGGAGGAGCCAACCTTATCAACAGTCAAGTTGAATAGCTCAAGTGGTTAGAGCGTCGACCTAATGATGCACAGGTCTCAAGGTTCGAGTAGAGGAAGATGCAAAGCGCAAAAATACACACATTGTGTGGGGTCCATTCCCTCGAGCAAGTCGCAATTGAAATCGAGACATTGCTTGACGTGACCGGAAGACTGCGTAACGTCGAGCAGCGAAAGAAATATAACGCTTCAGCTGTCGACAAGGAGGGTTCGGTGTTACAGTAAGTGTAGGAATCCAATCTCGGTGGCAGCATTAGCGAGACAGAAATCATGAAGAAGATGCTGTAGGTCATCCCCGATCACCTCGAGCAAGTCGCAATTTTAATCGAGACATTGCTTGACGTGACCGGAAGACTACATAACGTCGAGGAGCGAAAGAAATATACCGCTTCAGTTGTCGACAGGGAGGGTCCTCCTCGACTGATGACGGGCCAATCCAGTGCTCGTACTGTGGGAAGAGAGGTCATCTGAGCAAGAATTGCTGGAGCAAGCTCAGGAACAAGGAGACGGCCGAGAAGGCCCATGTGGCTCAATTCGGGGAGGACGAGCCAGCTCTTCTCATGGTGACTGCATCAGTCCTACCCGACGTCCCTAATTCCGATTCTAAATCCACGGAGGTAATCAACGATGGCATAACTGCTCCGGTAAGCGTCGAACCCGAGGAAGAGCTCCAACTGTGTATAACAAAGGCACCGACTGGAGAGCCAATTCAACTGAAGGAGGAGTGAGTGTTCGCTCAAATCGGTGAAAGAGGCAAGCAGCAAGAGCACCGATGATGAGTCCTCGACATGGGGGCAACAAACCATATGATCGGGGCCAAGTCTGCGTTCTTTGAGCTTGACTCGGGGATTCGCAGGACGATGAAATTGGCGACGGCTCCGTCGTCGAGATCGAAGGGCGCGGCACCATCCTGTTCATCGGCAAGGGAGGCAAGCACCACAAGCTGATCGGCATCTACTTCATCCTGAGGCTCAAGGCTAATATTGTGAGCCTGGGTCAACTCGATGAGGCCGGCTGCCACACTTCCATCAAGCGCGGGCTACTTAGGATCCGCGATGATCGACGAGGTTGCTCATGCAAGTTCGGTGCACGGCAAACCGCCTTTACATCCTAGAGTTGGAGATAGAGCAACTAGTCAGCCTCTCGGCTAGGTATCAGAGGATGGAGGACTTATTAGAAAGAGGTGAACCACCTTGACTGGCGGCGCACAAGCTGATCGGCGTCTACTTAATCCCGAGGCTCAAGGCTAATATTGTGAGCCTAGGTAAACTCGATGAGGCCGGCTGCCACACTTCCATCAAGAGTGGGATACTTAGGATTCGCAATGATCGACGAGGTTGCTCATGCAAGTTCGGTGCACGGCAAACTGCCTTTACATCCTAGAGTTGGAAATAGAGCAACTAGTCAGCCTCTCGGCCAGGTATCGGAGGATGGAGAACCTATTAGAAAGAGGTGAACCACCTTGACTGGCCGCGTGCCAGCTCGAAGAAGAGGTGGCCGAATAAGAGTTGTTATCTGGAGGACATGAGCCATAGGGTTGAGATCGGAGTTCAAATTATAAGGTAGATATACAACTTTTAGGAGGAGATTGTTAGATAAAACTGAGGTTTTGTATTAGTTGATTGAATATATTTATTTGACCATTTGACAAACAGGTCGAATGGATTACCAACTTTTTAGATGATCATTTTGTAGGAAGTGACACAGATTTAGTTGGCGACTCTAGTATCATTTTTAGGATAAGTTAAATATTTAAATAGGCGAATCTGTTCATAAATAAATATTCACCTCACTTTAAGCAAAAGTCTTCAGCAATTCTCTCTCTCTTATTTTTCGCATTTTTATTTTCTTCCAACAACTTCCCGTCAAACGATTTCCTCTCACCAAAAAGGATTTCACTTGCCGATTATCCTTGCTGATTGTCGAAAAACAACAGGCGGTGCTAAAGACGAGGCGGGTACCCATCGCTTTCCGGAGTCCGGGCCAGAAGGCCGACGTAAAACGCGGGTCCCAATCCAACACAATTGACATCGGTACTCGATGCAACCTCACAATTTCTTTCACATACAGTTGGGCCCAATTGTCTACTGTATATGTTGCCTTACCCGATAGGAAGTGAGCCGACTTTGTTAGACGATCGACGACCACCCAGATTACCGTATAGCTCTTTAATATTTTGGGTAGGCATACTATGAAATCCATGGCAATGTTTTCCCATTTCCATTCCAGTATACTTAGAGGTTGTAGTAGCCCGGCGTTTTTCTGCCTAGGGGCTTTTACTTGTTGGGACACCAGACACTTACTCACGTACTCTGCGATATCCCTTTTCATACTTGGCCACCAGAAGTGTTGTTTCAAGTCTTGATACATCTTTGTTCCACCTGGATGTATCTAGAAGGGTGAGTTGTGTGCCTTAGTTAGGATTTTATTCTTTAAACGTCCTTGATATAATAATCCGTCATTTGTTGACTTAGAAAATTCGTCCACTAGGCCTACTTTCAATTGGTCTAGGATTTTGCTTAGGCTTGGATCCCCACGTTGTAAGTCTATGATTCTTTGTCTGAGCGTGGGACGCACTGTCAGTCGGGCTATTTAGGCTGCCACTTCTTCAGTTACTACCGTTATGTCAGCTCGTTTGAAATCAGTTCGCACTCGTGGCTCCCTTGTGATGAGGGCCGACGAGTGTACATCTTTTCGACTCAGTGCATCAGCGACTACGTTTGCTTTTTCAGGGTGGTATTAGATAGCTATGTCGTAATCTTTTACCAGCTCTTACCATCTACATTGCCTCATGTTCAATTCTTTTTGTGTGAACAAGTATTTTAGGCTTTTATGGTCTGTATAGATTTGGGTCTTTTCGCCATACAGATAATGTCGCCAAATTTTTAACGCGAACACCACCGCTGCCAGCTCCAAATCATGTGTAGGATAGTTTTTCTCGTAATACTTTAGTTGGCGTGACGCATACACAACAACCTTGCCATGTTGCATCAGTACACAACCTGTAAATCACGTATCCCACAGAACTCTCTGGAACTGTGAGCACTAGGGCGGATACTAGTCTTTGTTTTATCTCTTGAAAGCTAGCCTCACAAGTAGCATCCCAAACGAAAGGTACACCTTTTTTTGTCAATTGGGTGAGAGGCGTGGCTATTCTAGCGAAGTCCTGGACAAACCTTCGATAGTAACCCATAAATCCCAAGAAACTTCGTATCTCGGTGACTGTTGTTGGGCGTTTCCACTTTGTGACTGCTTCTATCTTATTGGGGTCTACAAAAATTCCTTCTTTAGACACTACGTGCCCCAGAAACGAAACCTGTCGTAGCCAAAATTAGCACTTGGAGAATTTGGCATACAACTTGTTCTCCCTTAGGATAGTTAAGGCTTTACGAAGGTGCTCTTGGTGTTCTAGGTCTGTTTTCGAGTATATCAAGATTTCGTCTATGAACACGATCACAAACGAGTCTAAGCACTCCTTAAATACTCGGTTCATTAATTTCATAAATACCATTGGGGCATTGGTGAGACCAAAAGACATCACCACAAACTCGTAGTGACCATATCTGGTTCGAAAGGCTGTTTTCGGTATGTCTTCATTTTTAATCTTAATTTGATGATATCCTGATCGAAAATCTATTTTAGAAAACACTGTCGCCCCTCGCAGTTGGTCAAATAGGTCCTCGATACAAGGTAACGGGTATTTGTTCTTTACCGTCCTCTTGTTTAATTCCCTATAATCAATGCATAAACACATTAAGCCGTCTTTCTTTTTGACAAACAACACTAGCGCACCCCAAGGGGACACGCTAGGTCGAATGAAGCCTTTATCTAATAGGAATTGCAGCTGTGATTTAAGTTGTTTTAGTTCTGCTAGTGCCATGCAGTACGGGGCCTTAGAGATGGGTCCGTTCCTGGTTCCAGTTCTATTCCGAAGTCTACCTCTCGCGATGGAGGGATTCCCAGGAGGTCCTCCAGGAAGACATCCATAAATTTGTTTACTATGGATACTGTATCTATTGGTTTTTCCTTTCCTTTTGTGTTTACTGCACAAGCTAGAAACGCCCACCCCCCTTGTTGTATCAGGCGTCTCGCTTTCATCATCGATATTATTTTTGGGGTGGTACCTGTGAAGGTCTCTTTAAACTTAAAGGTAAGTCCGTTTGGAGGTGTGAATATCACCTCTTTCTTATGGAAGTCTATGCTAGCAAAGTTTTCGGCCAGCCAGTCCATTCCTAGTATGACGTCAAAATTCGTCATATCCACTACTTTTAAGTCTATGGTGGATAGTTTGTCCAGCTATTACCACATGTCCGTCTTTTACTCTATTTTTCGTAACTAAGTCTACCCCTGCTGGGGTACCGACCGACAATACATGCATTAAGCGTTCTACTACGAACCCTGCTTGTTTAACAAATGGTAAGGAAACAAACGAATGGGTAGAACCAGAATCAAACAATGTCAACGCAAAGTGTTCTAGGATAGAAAGCGTACTTGTCACCACGGTGCCAGACGTTCCCACCTCTTTACTGGTCGTTGCATATGCCCTGGTCTGTGGGCGGGTTTGTATGGTGAGCTCTCGAATGACTTGTCCTCTAAGGGGTTCCCTTGGATTTCCCGAGCTCCTTGTAGGGCAAGTTCTAGCCACATGACCTGCATGACCACAGATATAACACATACCTGAGCCCGCCAAACATCTCCCAACATGTTGTTTTCCACAGTTACGGCACAGGGGCTTCTCCAGTGTTAGATATCGGGCTATTGGGGGTGGAGCAGGTGGCCTACTTTGATATCGAGGTCTCTAGAGCGGTGGTTGGAATTCTATGGTTTCGACCTCGACAGGGCGTTTCCTCCCTGTGACAACCGTTTGCTCCGTTGTTTTCTCCTCCGGGGGTTCCTCTAGGGCCTTGGTCGTCCTTAGGGCCTCTTCATAGGTTTTTGGGTTAAAAGTCTCCAACATGCGGCGGGTCTTCGGGTTCAATCCCAACACAAATTTTTCTATTTGTTTCTCTTCAGTATCAGCTAATGACAGTGCAAACCTTCTTAATCTCATGAATTCATGATCATATTGATCCACCGTGCAATCACCTTGGGTTAAATGGTTAAACTTTTATTGTTTCTTTATACAGGTTTTCTTTGGATAATAATATTTTAGAAAGGCTTCCTTAAAGGTTTCCCACGTAGTAATCCCCTCACCCTAGTTGATGCTTTGTTTATTATCCGACCACCACACTTCTGCATCTTTTTGTAATACATACGTCGCACACGCCACCTTATGTTCATCAGGGCATCTCATTGATTCAAAGATCGTTTCCATGTTTGCGATCCACATCTGAGCTGCCACGGGATCTTCCTTTGAACCGACAAAAGAACGGGGGTTATACCGTCTGAAATCCTTTAACCAACTCGCACCCCTATCCGGATGCGGGTTGTTGGCCGGTTGTATAGCTACCGCATCCACCGGTTGCGTGGCCGCCGCGTTGGCTGGTTGCGTGGCCACCGCGTTGGTTGGTTGCTTGGCCACCCCGTTGGCTGGTTGCGTGGCCATTGTTGCGACTTGTTGCGTAGCTAACAACGTGGCCTGTTGTGTGGCTAGCATGGTTTGCATTGTCGTTTGGAGGGATTCCAACATTAACCTTGTGGCGGGGTCTAACCCGACCTGTGGTGCAGCTTGAGGGGGCGGTGCGTATTCGGAAGGGGGTACAACTTATGGGGGAAGTGCATATTCAGGAGGTGGTACAGTTTGTGGGGGAGATGCATATTTAGGAGGTGGTACAAACGCATATGGTCCGGTAGTCGACCCCTCTTGGAAAGAGCTTCTATTGGCTTCTCCTCTTCCCCCTCTCCAAATGGGAGGTCGTCCTCTCCCTCTCCTACCTCTTCTACGTCCTCTGTGCGGCATGGTTCTAGAAATGCGGAATATACATTAAATGGGCCCTGTTCATAAATGCGACTTACACTCGCCTTTTATTACCTCGTGAAAGAGAAGATGATTACAAGGGAAAGAAGGGAAAAGAACATTATTGAAATAAAGGAAAAGAAACAAAACGGAAATGAATGTCTTTTAGTACCCTATGGTTTATTATGAAATACAATTCAATCTAAACTAACCTATACTAATGGTGCAAACCGAATTCAACCTAGACTATGAAATGAAAAAAAAACAACTACCCTATGCATGTGCTGATGGTGTTAATATAACACATGCGGAAGCAATTTGGATCTTAGGCACTTTTAGAACATCAATTATTGTAAATGACTAGCATGTTCATAAGTATTAAAACTTAATGAGTTTAAATACTAACCTTTTGTAGTTCAAACTCCTTTTGCCTCACGAACCGATTTCGAACCACCACTAGTGTCTTCTCCACTATTCTCCGGCCTTAGAACGGGATTGTGGAATCCGGTGAGTGACTAAACTTGGGAGGGATTTTGTATACGTGAAAGAGAGTGCTTGTGAGAGGTTTTTCATCAAGATGAAGAATCCCTTCCAAGTATCATGATCACTCTATTTAAAGAGTCAAGTTTGCATGTTCATGCAAACTTGAGATCACCAAATCTTGACACTTAAAATTCCACTCAAATGTTTGGGATTATGTGGCAAGCATGCATGTTTGAGTTAACCAAATTTTGACACTCAAAATTCCACTCAAACTTGTGGGGTTTATTTGGCAAACATGCAAGTTTGGTTAAACCAAATTTTGACACCTCAAAATTCCACTAACATGATTTTTCCATTAGATGAAAGTCAACATTTTGACTTTCTTCATTTTAATTAGATGAAAGTCAACATTTTGACTTTCTTCATTTTAATTCAACAATTAATTTGAATAATGAATTTCAAATTAAAGTAACATTAAATAATTAATTAAACTATTTAATTAATATTTAATATTAATTCAAATGCCAATCCCAGTCAATTCCGACACATAATTGATTAAGATATTTAAATCTTATTTAAATATCTCAGATTCTCTCTTTTCGTTTATTTCGTAAATAAAATAAAATTGCGGTTAAATATATCGTATATATGTAACGCATATTCCCTAATTTGAATTCGAACACTTCGAACTCACTCGTCACACTGTTCTATGGTTTAGTCCGATATGAGCTAGCAGAGGGACCTAATGGACCTATAGATCATGGGCTCCAACGATTCAAGATTAACCGATTAAACTCATTAACCTGGTTAACCAACATTCGTTAACTACTAGGACACTCCACTATAGCCTAGTAGTTGCACTCCCCTCACTATAGATATATTTCTGTCCATCTGATATAACCATGATTAGTAAGTCGATCCTTCACAGGTTGTTCGTAACTAGAGCTGGGTCAATTTACCGTTTTACCCCTGAAGTTACTTCTTGTTCCTTATGTCTCACTGATCCTCTAATAAACAATTGGTTTGTGGTCCAACCAGTAAACCGAATCCCTCTCAGGCCAATGAGAGGGTGGGGCCCCTTGTTCAAGACCTGGAGTCAGTGCTTAAGGGAACTACCTTTCTTCTATCCCTAAAAGTGGGTAGGAGTGAATTCCGTCTTGCACCCCACGTCCCCAGCCATTCACCCAGTCTTACCCCTGAAATGGGAGGCCTGTTGAGTCGGCGAACTAGAGCCACTCTCACCCATGCAAATCTAAGGATAATTCCGAATAAACAGGAGTTCATGGTTAGCTCAGGATTAAAACCGAGTTACCTAGGTTATCGAATGAAAAGAAAATCAGTCTCAACAGTAAACGACTTTATAAAGTGAGAGTGGTTTTCTTCATGGTCCGATCTTATGCAATACTCATTGCATAGGACGCCCCCACTCACATGTCTCCACATGCACAATTTAGTGATCGCATTGTTTATATCATATACAAAAGTGGGCCGCATCCATAGTGTCCCCAGAATAAGGTACTCAGCCTTATCCTTATACTATAGATCATTTTGACTATATACTTGAACTTGATCCACTCTTATGTCTCTACATATAATTCAAGTAGTCATACTATAGCCAGAGTGTTCTTAGTTTATTGGATTTAGATTAATGATCGTAAAGTTCACTTTATTCAATAACAATTTTTACTGAATAAACAACAATAATAACTTTATTGAAAATAGAATATATCTTTGTTTACAAACTATGAGTTTTAGGACATAAAACCCAACATGTGCCACGGTCCCGGGGTGTACGATGCCGCCGTCGATGTCACATGGGTGTCTTGCCCTTATCTGAAAAAGTAAAGTAGCACGAGGCTTGAGTATTTCTAAAATACTCAGTAAGTGACCCCCTATCGGGGTTATGCAACAATCACATGCAATAAAATGATGGGACCTATCTTTCCTTTCGTTTTGTTTTCCCTACCGGTGCTGTCCTAACGGATAATCGTGGACGTGTACCATATACTCTACACACAGCCCATACGTGCGAATATGGGCTCACCAGCTAATTCGCACACCGNCATGCATGAAATGGTACCCACCATGATCAAATTAATGTAAATAAAGTGCCTAAAACTACCCTATGCATGTGCTGATGGTGTTAATATAACACATGCGGAAGCAATTTGGATCTTAGGCACTTTTAGAACATCAATTATTGTAAATGACTAGCATGTTCATAAGTATTAAAACTTAATGAGTTTAAATACTAACCTTTTGTAGTTCAAACTCCTTTTGCCTCACGAACCGATTTCGAACCACCACTAGTGTCTTCTCCACTATTCTCCGGCCTTAGAACGGGATTGTGGAATCCGGTGAGTGACTAAACTTGGGAGGGATTTTGTATACGTGAAAGAGAGTGCTTGTGAGAGGTTTTTCATCAAGATGAAGAATCCCTTCCAAGTATCATGATCACTCTATTTAAAGAGTCAAGTTTGCATGTTCATGCAAACTTGAGATCACCAAATCTTGACACTTAAAATTCCACTCAAATGTTTGGGATTATGTGGCAAGCATGCATGTTTGAGTTAACCAAATTTTGACACTCAAAATTCCACTCAAACTTGTGGGGTTTATTTGGCAAACATGCAAGTTTGGTTAAACCAAATTTTGACACCTCAAAATTCCACTAACATGATTTTTCCATTAGATGAAAGTCAACATTTTGACTTTCTTCATTTTAATTAGATGAAAGTCAACATTTTGACTTTCTTCATTTTAATTCAACAATTAATTTGAATAATGAATTTCAAATTAAAGTAACATTAAATAATTAATTAAACTATTTAATTAATATTTAATATTAATTCAAATGCCAATCCCAGTCAATTCCGACACATAATTGATTAAGATATTTAAATCTTATTTAAATATCTCAGATTCTCTCTTTTCGTTTATTTCGTAAATAAAATAAAATTGCGGTTAAATATATCGTATATATGTAACGCATATTCCCTAATTTGAATTCGAACACTTCGAACTCACTCGTCACACTGTTCTATGGTTTAGTCCGATATGAGCTAGCAGAGGGACCTAATGGACCTATAGATCATGGGCTCCAACGATTCAAGATTAACCGATTAAACTCATTAACCTGGTTAACCAACATTCGTTAACTACTAGGACACTCCACTATAGCCTAGTAGTTGCACTCCCCTCACTATAGATATATTTCTGTCCATCTGATATAACCATGATTAGTAAGTCGATCCTTCACAGGTTGTTCGTAACTAGAGCTGGGTCAATTTACCGTTTTACCCCTGAAGTTACTTCTTGTTCCTTATGTCTCACTGATCCTCTAATAAACAATTGGTTTGTGGTCCAACCAGTAAACCGAATCCCTCTCAGGCCAATGAGAGGGTGGGGCCCCTTGTTCAAGACCTGGAGTCAGTGCTTAAGGGAACTACCTTTCTTCTATCCCTAAAAGTGGGTAGGAGTGAATTCCGTCTTGCACCCCACGTCCCCAGCCATTCACCCAGTCTTACCCCTGAAATGGGAGGCCTGTTGAGTCGGCGAACTAGAGCCACTCTCACCCATGCAAATCTAAGGATAATTCCGAATAAACAGGAGTTCATGGTTAGCTCAGGATTAAAACCGAGTTACCTAGGTTATCGAATGAAAAGAAAATCAGTCTCAACAGTAAACGACTTTATAAAGTGAGAGTGGTTTTCTTCATGGTCCGATCTTATGCAATACTCATTGCATAGGACGCCCCCACTCACATGTCTCCACATGCACAATTTAGTGATCGCATTGTTTATATCATATACAAAAGTGGGCCGCATCCATAGTGTCCCCAGAATAAGGTACTCAGCCTTATCCTTATACTATAGATCATTTTGACTATATACTTGAACTTGATCCACTCTTATGTCTCTACATATAATTCAAGTAGTCATACTATAGCCAGAGTGTTCTTAGTTTATTGGATTTAGATTAATGATCGTAAAGTTCACTTTATTCAATAACAATTTTTACTGAATAAACAACAATAATAACTTTATTGAAAATAGAATATATCTTTGTTTACAAACTATGAGTTTTAGGACATAAAACCCAACATGTGCCACGGTCCCGGGGTGTACGATGCCGCCGTCGATGTCACATGGGTGTCTTGCCCTTATCTGAAAAAGTAAAGTAGCACGAGGCTTGAGTATTTCTAAAATACTCAGTAAGTGACCCCCTATCGGGGTTATGCAACAATCACATGCAATAAAATGATGGGACCTATCTTTCCTTTCGTTTTGTTTTCCCTACCGGTGCTGTCCTAACGGATAATCGTGGACGTGTACCATATACTCTACACACAGCCCATACGTGCGAATATGGGCTCACCAGCTAATTCGCACACCGCTAGGCCACTTTTCTTATCCCGTGGGCATACTCTGGGAGCCCCTTATGCCGAGACCCGTTAAGCTGCTAGAGCCGAGAATGGTGACAAACGGGTTGGAAATAGGTTTTCCGATCCGAATAAGCCGCCGCCAAGCCGATTAAGCCACCACTTTTCAAACGGGTTGGAAAAGGTGTTTCAATGTGATTTAGTCCTTCACTTTTCATTGTGATGATAGTGACACAAAAACTAATATTAAGAAAACTATAAAAGATCAATCTTAAGAATGATATTGAGAGAAAGCATCGCAGTAGTGAAAAAGATGACTTTTAATGATAATTATTTTGATTTGTATAAAATAGCTCTCTAGGCTAAAGTGTTCGAGGGTCACCTAGAATGTCTAGGATTACGAGACCTGCTCATATTCTCTAGGGCAAGTGAGAGAACATGTTGGGTATAGAGTATGCCCTAGGACACATGTCTCACCAGCTTTAGTGCAAGTGAGAGATTGTTGGGATTTATGTCGTGCCATGTAATTAATTATTTAGTTTTTAATAATAATTTTTATTATTTTATTTGTAATTTAATTCTAATCCATTGTATGAAAATACAAGGTTATTAATGTAATCTTGAACCGTATGTGGTTGACATACAAGAGGATCGTGTTCAAGTAATAACCTAAAGAGTCTATNAAAGTATATGGTTAAGGTTGGGTGCCTTATCCTGGTAACACTATTGATACGGCCCACTTTGTAATCATTACAAATAGTTTGATCCAAATCGTTTATGTGGAGACATATGAGTGTACAATGAGTTTGTATAAGACTGGACCAATATTTCACATGATAATCATATGTGACTTGATCTTAATTTTGAGTGAGTTATGAACTCCTGCCTACGAGGGTTTGTCCTTTAATTTACATGGGTGAGAATGACTGTTTTAGCCGATTCAATATGCCTACCATTTTGGGGACTTGACCAAATAGGGAGTTGGAAACATAATGTCATAAGATGGAATTCACTCCCTCCCATATAAAGAAAGTAGGTGAGTTGTTCTATTAAGTACTGATTTCGAGACTTGAACAATAGGGTCCCGCCCTCTCATTGGCCCGAGAGGGACTTGGTTTATGATTTGATCATAGACAAATTGTTCATTAGAGAATTAGTGGTACATAAGGTGAATGATGTAATTTCAAGGGTAAAACAGACTTTTGACCCAGCTGTAATTATGAAATACTCGTGAAGGATCAACTTGCTTGTAATAGTTATATCAATGGACATAACTTGTCCTACAGTGCATGAGAGTACAACTCTAAGTCTATAGTGGAGTGACTTATAGTTAATGAATGGAAATTGATTAATTAAAGAGTTTAATTAATTAATTTTGTATCATTGAACTTATAATCTATAGGTCCATATGGTCGCCTTGCTAGCTCATAATAACCCTAAAAGATTCAATTTATTTGAAATTTTTTTTGAAGTGTTCTAATTGATATTTAGTATATTAAATATATTAAATATAAAGGAGAAAATAAATTTAATTGAAATGTCACAATAATATTTTATATATTAGATATATTAAATAAATAGAGAAAATATATTTAATTTGAAGGGTCAAATTAATATTTAATATCTTAGATATATTAAATAAAAAATATATTTATTGTATTCGATACAACTAAATATTAAATCAATTAATGTATTTTGATACCTTAAATAAAAATATATTTAAAATTTGAATAAGAATAAAATTAATTAAATATATATTAGGATATCTTATAATATCTAAATATGATTTGTACAAGGTATTATATCATAGTATATTAAATATGCAAATATATTATTTGACAAATATTCTCCAAGAGTCCCTATAAATAGGAACCTAGGGTTGAGTCAAAGACATACGATCTCTCCCACTTTATCTGGAGAATAAAATGAAGAATTCTAGAAATTCTCTTCTCCAATCCCTTTCGGATTTTCTTTGAAGAGGCTCCCACAAGTCTTGACCTTGTGTTCGAGTCATAGTAAGGAAGATATTGTGGAATGTTCAAGAACTTCCGCATAGTTGGAATACTCCGAGGAGTCTTGCAAGCTAGGGTTTCTACAAAATATGACACGTACAAAGGTCATAATGTACGTGTTATTCATACAACATACAAGTCATTAAACCAAATTCATGGGCGTCCAATAATAGAACAGCTTACTTGGTTGGTTTAAGACAAGGTCATTATGCATCCTTGATGCTAGCTTAAAAAGTTGATCATTGAACTCAAATTTCACCTAAGGAGTCCTACCATTATAATTTAGAATTCTATTATGGTAATTGGCTCACCTGCATAAAATAATTTAAAAACTTATCTATAAGTAATTTAAATTGGTAAGTCAGTAGCCATACTAACTTTAAGCGTCTTTAAAAGTGTCAAAAAAAACGTATCTTGAAGAGTAAAAAATGGTAGTCAATGATCTAAACTTACCCGACCTAAATCAAATGTGTCAAGTTATAGGCCATCAGAGTATGAATTCTCTAGTTCTGAGTTGTCAAAATAGGATGAAAGTGAGCAATTTTAATGACTAAGTAACCTAAGGGACCTTGTTTTATATTAGAGTTCACCTTTCGACTTTGAAAATCTAATCGATACAGAACAAATTTTTTTCCTTAATTCTCCGTCATCACATTTAACTCCTCAAAGGTCATCACAACTCATCCTCGATTATAATCCTAATGGTAAAGTTCAGGTAGAAGGTATGTGTACGTGCATGTACACAATAGAAAGAGAGATAAAATACACAAGAACACATCTAAAAACAACACAAGACCAACTTTATAGTTTTCCAAGCCCGCGCAATGGGTATGCGACATGAAGCGGCCGACTTTGTTTT
>NC_036656.1:2794398-2894709 GCF_002806865.2 Cucurbita pepo subsp. pepo | reverse complement strand
GGGGGGGGGGGGAGGGTCCCACATCGATTGGAGAAGGGAACGAGTGCCAGAGAGGACGTCAGACCCCGAAGGGGATGGATTGTAAGATCTCACATTGGTTGGGGAGGAGAACGAAGCATTCTTTATAAGGGTGTGGAAACCTCTCTCTAGCAAACGTGTTTTAAAAACCTTAGGGAAAACCCGAAAGGGAAAGCTCAAAGAAGACAATATCGGCTAGCGGTGGGCTTAGAAATTCCTATCACTAATCACCCGACCCCAAGATAATTTCCTTCACATTATGCTCTTCTCACTTATTGGGATTATTAAATATAACACAAACATGGTGAAGAACAAGCATAAGATCAATTATCTCCAAAACTAAACATAATTGCTGCACTTAATCGGTCTAAATAACATTCTAGAGTTGCAAGATCATATACTTTAAGCAAGGCAAAAAGGTTTAAGACAGATGAAGCTGAAATACGAACGAAAATTTGTTGTTCTAAAGAACATAAAAAGATATTAGTCTCATTCATATCATAAGCATAATTGCTCACCATCTCTGTGTCGATATCCCCAGTAATTGAGTCAGCTAGTTGACTCAGAATCAGCTCCTCTTCCTCGTGATCCTTCAAGCAAGTTGCTAAAGAAACACAGACAAGAATCACCAGAACAACCAAACATCTCCTTTTGGCAACACCCATAAGTTGTGGAAATGTCATTATAAAAGCATAATATCCTCACATTTTCATCTATCCCCAACCCTAACTAAGATAACTCATCCAAACAATTCCAACCTTCAACAAAATCACCTCAAACTTTCAGAAACACGAATCCACGAAATCGCAGAACATCAAAACAAGAATTCCTGATAAAAAAGAAAAAAGAAATCGCAAAACAGAGCTCGACGATGATCGATTCCAATCATTTATTCCAGAAACAATCGGATAACGCAAGCAACCAAGGAGGCGATTCCATATTTAACGAAAAGATTGACAAAATAAGAGCGATGAAAGCCCCCTTACAAAAGACGAATCGATGATAATGAAGAGCAACAGACGCATTGGAAAGGCCTCCAATGAGACTCCGATTCTGACCAAATCCACCAAAAGAAGGTCGGAGGATTCGCCGACGCTGGAAACATTTGACCAAACGCGTTGGAGAGTTTTTTTGGACACAAGGTGCGGAAAACGAGACCACATTCAACGGTGGTATTGATTTTATTCAATTCGTTTTCTCTAAAACTTCTCAATCTAAATTCGTGGAGATTGCAAATCAGACATTTCCATTTCCTTCCTCAAAATTCTTCAACTAAATTTTGCCATTAAATCCACATTCCAAACCTCATAACAAAATACATATCAATTACGGGTTAAACTATAATAGATACCACAATAGACATTATGAGTCTATATATCTGCTTCGATGAATTAGATTTTTATTAGTTATTACAGTTCTTACCGGTTTTTGTTTTTGTAGGTGTGATGTCCCACATTGGTTGGGGAGGAGAACAAACCATCATTTATAAAGGTGTGGAAACCTTCCCCTAGTATAGACGTTTTAAAGCCTTGAGGGGAAGCTCGAAAGGGAAAACCCAAAGAGGACAATATCTGCTAGTGGTGGGCATGAGTCGTTACAAATGGTATCAAAGCTAGACATCGGACGATGTGCCAACCTTCTCGCTCTTCCTCAAAGAAGGGTAGACACGAGGTGGTGTGCCAGTAAAGACGCTGGCCCCAAAGGGGGTGGATTTGGGGGTGGTCCCACATCAATTGGAGGAAGGAAAGAGTGCCAGCGAGGACGCTAGGTCCCGAAAGGGGGTGGATTGTGATGTCCCACATTGGTTGGGGAGAGAGGAAGGAAAGAGTACCAACGAGGATGCTAGGTCCCGAAGGGGGGTGGATTGTGATGTCCCACATTGGTTGGGGAGGGAGGAAAGAAAGAGTACCAGCAAGGACGATGGGGTCCCGAAGAGGGGTGGATTGTGATGTCCCACATTGGTTGGGAGGAGAATAAACCACCATTTATAATAGTGTGGAAACCTTCCCCCAGACGCGCTTTAAAGCCCTGAGGAGAAGCCGGTGGATGTGAACAGTTACAGTAGGTATCGAGTTTTTAAATAAGATTTAGATTTGGATAATTTGTTACTAAATTATAATATTTTTTCGTATATAAACAATTTTTTGTTATTAAAATTCTCGCTCTATTTTGATATGGAAATTAAATTTTATTTTTTCTTCCAATTATATTTTATAAAATTTTAAGATTTTTTTTAATTAACAGCTAAATGAATATATATATATATATATATATATATAAAGAAAAAAATATGGAATTTATGACTTTTTATTTTTATTTTTAAAGTCAATATGATATATTTTATTCACTCCAACTACACACAAATTGGTCGTTTTCTAAATTAAATTATTATTTTAAAAAATGTATGAAAAAAGCCATCCACATGGAAATGGCGTTTTCGATGTGGGCCCGCAATTTTTAAAAAGTCTCCAATTGGTCAATTTTGAATATACCGCCCCAAGGCGGGAACCCGAAACCCGAAACCCGAAACCGGAAACCGGATGCGTACTCCAAATTTCAACTTTATAAAATATTTTATTTATTATAATTGAATTTTCCTTTTTTTTTTTTAATATAATTTTAGAAAATGTTTAATAATTTTTTTTTTAGTCATGTGAGTCGAGAATTTGAACTCCCAACTCTCGATAATACTTATTTTAGTCAAACGTTGACAATTACATTGCATTTTTAAACGTTTTGGTTGATGATATATATTTTAATAAGTTGAAAAGTGTTCATATTAGCACAATTACAAGTCGAATGCACGACCTTGAATTTTCTATCGAACACCATGAGCTACATAATGTCGATTTTCGAACAAAATTTTAATTAACTATTTAGAATTTTAGAGGTATTTTTATTAATTTAGTCTTTCGATTTTTATGACAAATATAAAAATAAAAAAAGAGAGGAAAAATAAAAAAAAAAATAATTATAATATATATACTGAGACGTTCATCAATGAGGATGTAGCTCAGATGGTAGAGCGCTCGCTTAGCATGCGAGAGGTACGGGGATCGATACCCCGCATCTCCATTTCCCACCCCCCTTTTTCCAGAAGTGGGTTTGGGCCAGATCCAATCGGCCCAATCCTAATGCTTCCAATTTTCCTCATATTAATTTATTACTCTTCCTTTATTTTATTTTAAATATTAATTGACTTGATAAAACAGTGGTGAATTAATAATACCTTAAATAAATATAAAAAAGTGTTGATATTGACTTTATTTATAATTAAAAATGAGTAAGCCAATAATTTATTATAAAATATAAGAATTTAAATTTATTATAAAATATAAGAATTTAAATTTATGAATGGCCTCTTTTTTATTTTCTAATTTTAATTTAATATATTTATGACTTAGTCATTAATTGACATTGATAATGTTCATAATTTCCTCTCTTTTTTTTTATTACATAATTATTATTTTCTCTATAAAATTGATTTTTTTTATTTAAAAAAAAAAACTATTTAAGAGAAATAGAAAAGGCCTGCCGACCTTGTAAATTGTTTGATGGAGTCTTGGCATCTCTTTTATTTATTTATTTATTTTGACATTTTCAAATTGTGACAATTTAAATATATATATATATATATATATATATATATATATATATATCACAATTTTATTTTTATTTTTATTTTACTATCGTTGTCATACGGTCAAATATCTCAAGTTTTAGAGTGTTTTTTTCCNTTAAAAAAAATCCATCATAATTGTAACGGCCCAGGTCCACCGCTAGCTGATATTGTCTTCTTTGGACTTTCCCTCAAAGCTGTGTATGCTAGGGGAAGGCTCCTCTCCGACCAATGTGCTCTTCGGGGCTCAAGGCTTTAAAACGCGTCTGCTAGCTAGGGGAAGGTTTCCACACTCTTATAAATGGTGGTTTATTTTCTTCTTCAACCAATGTGGGACATCACAATTCACCCCCCTTCGGGGTCCAGCGTTCTCGCTGACACTCTTTCCTTCCTCCCATCGATGTGGGACTGCCCCTAAATTCGCCCCAACGCTGGCACTTGCCCAGCGTCCTCGCTGGCACTCTTTCCTTCCTCCCATCGATGTGTGACTGTCCCCAAACTCGCCCCAACGCTGGCACTCTTTCCTTCCTCCCATCGATGTGGGACCGCCCCCAAATCCACCCTCCTTTGGGACCCAGCAAGAAGGCTGGCACATCGTTCAGTGTCTGGCTCTGATACCATTTATAACGCGCGGGGAAGGTTTCCACACCCTTATAAATGGTGGTTTGTTCCCATCCCTAGCCAATGTGGGACATCACAATAATTATCTGAAAACTCATTCAATCATAAATTCAATAAAAACCCGTCATAGTTATCCGAAATGGATGACATTTCAGACATATCAATTCAAGAAAACCCGTCAAAAGTATCTAAAAGCTCAAGAAAACCCGTCAGAAGTATCTAAAAGCTCATTCAACAACGAACAACATTTCAGACATATAAATTCAAGAAAATCCGTCATAAGTATCTGAAACTCATTCAACAGCAACGAACAACACTTCAGACATTTAAATTCAAGAATCGTACGTATCCGAAACTCATTTAACAACAGTGAACGATATTTCAAACATTTAACTTCAAGAAAACCCGTCATACGTACCTGAAACGACATTTAAGGTTTTGTTTAAATTGCAAAGTATTTAATATATGAATGTATACATTTATAGTCAAGTCCATTGTTTTTCCCTAGTGGCTATTATGTTTTGCATTCATATATATATATATATATATATATATATATATATATATATATATATATATATATATATATATATATAAAAATAAAACACCAACCCTAAGTTGAAAAAGGCCCTAAAAAATAGGCATTTTTGGGACCTGTAATCTGGAATGCTTGAAGCTGCAGCAAATTAGGTCAACTTCTTATCATATTAAGCCCTAATCATTATTAATCTAATCACCATTATATTGTTTATAATTACCCTTTACATTATTTCATTTTATTTCTTAATTTTAACGTATATAATTCAACTGGTTAAGATATATACTATTCTCGATTAAGAAAAAAGGTCAAAGATTCGATCTTGCCCATACACAAATAATTAATAATTTGTTTTTAAAATATCTTTAAACTTTCAAAGGGTTTCAACTATCACGGTCCTACATTTTTTACCGCGACCAGCCTTAAGGGGAACTAAGCCCCATATATGTTCTTCGTCCCGGCTTTGTGGCTTCGTTGGACCTTAGGCGAGGTTTGTCTTCGCCAATTGAACATCGCTTGTGCGGAATCCAAGCTTATTCGACCACACACGCCGCCTGCGCGTGCATTCGACATGCCTCTATATAGGCCAAGTCATTCGGCTTGATCTTGCCTCTGCTTGGGTCCAAGGTCTCTCAATGCACCATCGCATTTCATCTTGCCATCTCGATCTCCATCGACATGGCTCATATGTCATGACATAATCTCGAGTCTCAGGGTGTCGTCGGTCATCACAACTCACTTAGTCATGCCATCGAGAACGAGCCCGTGTGTCGCTCATCTCATCGGGACTTCCCAAACATCCATCTATCCGGATTCTATCGAGGCATTGGCCCTCCCGTGCCCATACCATGTTATTTACGGATATCGTGCTGGATAACGGGTGTATGTAGCAACCTCCAACTCGCGGGCTGAGGCGCAATACCGGCACACACGTGCTGCCCAGTACTGTCCTTGAAAAACCCATTTAAAAGGAAGTCAGCCAAGACACTCGTCTCGACACGCTCGCTCACACTGTGGAATTATTGAAGAAACATGGTCCTAGACTATAATTTTTTAAAAAATATTTACGAAATTACAGAAAAGGGCTTGATTAAAAAAAAAAAAAACAGTGGAATTATTGTAATAATTAGCACCGACAATTAAAAAAAAAAAAAGGAATTAATTTTAATTTTGGAATATTAAAAAGGGCATCCATTAACATCAAAGGGAATAGGACATTAGGGATCTGTCGTTGTCTTTGTTCCTTTTGGTGAAGAAAGGTGTAGCTAATGCTTTTAAATAAGGACACAAGTCAATGTCTTTTGAGTTTCATATGTTAGTGTCGGCAGATTCAATTGTTTCAAATAAAAATATTTTTTTCGGGTTATGTTCATTTCGATTGATCGTAGCTACGTGAGTATCGAGAAAAGTAGCTTGTTCTAGTGCCGGAATACGGAATAAGCAAATAAGTTAATTTACGGGAAAAACACCGAGGTTGGAGAAACACTGCTGTCTACAAGAACGAATTGTAATCACACTGAATTCTCTTCCCGACCCCAATTACAAAAAAGCACAGTCTTGAAACGTTATATGTCTCGTGTAACAAGAGTTTGGTATACTGGGTTTCAAGTGTTTGTTACTGGGACGGTTTGAAACAAAAGTTATAGACTTGTTCTTCGAGCCTATCACTTTATGATGAAAGAAAATTCTACTGTTTTGTGTAATTTGAATAACTTGAAAACCGATAATACTGTTGGGTTTTATGTCCTAAAACTCATAGTTTGTAAACAAAGATATATTCTATTTTCAATAAAGTTATTATTGTTGTTTATTCAGTAAAAATTGTTATTGAATAAAGTGAACTTTACGATCATTAATCTAAATCCAATAAACTAAGAACACTCTGGCTATAGTATGACTACTTGAATTATATGTAGAGACATAAGAGTGGATCAAGTTCAAGTATATAGTCAAAATGATCTATAGTATAAGGATAAGGCTGAGTACCTTATTCTGGGGACACTATGGATGCGGCCCACTTTTGTATATGATATAAACAATGCGATCACTAAATTGTGCATGTGGAGACATGTGAGTGGGGGCGTCCTATGCAATGAGTATTGCATAAGATCGGACCATGAAGAAAACCACTCTCACTTTATAAAGTCGTTTACTGTTGAGACTGATTTTCTTTTCATTCGATAACCTAGGTAACTCGGTTTTAATCCTGAGCTAACCATGAACTCCTGTTTATTCGGAATTATCCTTAGATTTGCATGGGTGAGAGTGGCTCTAGTTCGCCGACTCAACAGGCCTCCCATTTCAGGGGTAAGACTGGGTGAATGGCTGGGGACGTGGGGTGCAAGACGGAATTCACTCCTACCCACTTTTAGGGATAGAAGAAAGGTAGTTCCCTTAAGCACTGACTCCAGGTCTTGAACAAGGGGCCCCACCCTCTCATTGGCCTGAGAGGGATTCGGTTTACTGGTTGGACCACAAACCAATTGTTTATTAGAGGATCAGTGAGACATAAGGAACAAGAAGTAACTTTAGGGGTAAAACGGTAAATTGACCCAGCTCTAGTTACGAACAACCTGTGAAGGATCGACTTACTAATCATGGTTATATCAAATGGACAGAAATATATCTATAGTGAGGGGAGTGCAACTACTAGGCTATAGTGGAGTGTCCTAGTAGTTAACGAATGTTGGTTAACCAGGTTAATGAGTTTAACCGGTTAATCTTGGATCGTTGGAGCCCATGATCTATAGGTCCATTAGGTCCCTCTGCTAGCTCATATCGGACTAAACCATAGAACAGTGTGACGAGTGAGTTCGAAGTGTTCGAATTCAAATTAGGGAATATGCGCTACATATATACGATATATTTAACCGCATTTTTGTTTTATTTACGAATTAAACAAAAAGAGAGAATCTGAGATATTTAAATAAGATTTAAATATCTTAATCAATTATGTGTCGGAATTGATTGGGATTGGCATTTGAATTAATATTAAATATTAATTAAATAGTTTAATTAATCATTTAATTTTACTTTAATTTGAAATTAATTATTCAAATTAATTGTTGAATTAAAATGAAGAAAGTCAAAATGTTGACATCATTTAATGGAAATATCCATGTTAGTGGAATTTTGAGGTGTCAAAATTTGGTTTAACAAAACTTGCATGCTTGCCAAATAAACCCCACAAGTTGGAGTGGAACTTTGAGTGTCAAAATTTGGTTAACTCAAACATGCATGCTTGCCACATAATCCCAAACATTTGAGTGGAATTTTGAGTGTCAAAATTTGGTGATCTCAAATTTGCATGAACATGTAAACATGACTCTATAAATAGAGTGATCATGGTACATGAAAGGGGTTCTTGGTGAAAAACCTTGAGAAAAACCTCTTACAAACACTCTCTTCATATATACAAAATTCCTCTCAAGTTTAGTCACTCACCAAATTCCACAATTCCGTTCTAAGACTGGAGGATAGTGGAGAAGACACTAGTGGTGGTTCGAAACCTGTTTGTGAGGAAAAAAGAATTTGAACTACAAAAGGTAGTATTCAAACTCATTAAGTTTTAATACTTATGAACATGCTAGTTATTTACTATAATTGATGTTCTAAAAGTACCTAAGATTCAAATTGCTTCCGCATGTGTTATATTAACACCATCAATTGGNTACTATAATTGATGTTCTAAAAGTTCCTAAAATCCAAATTGCTTCCGCATGTATATTAACACCATCATTTGGTATCAGAGAAAGTTTTAGGCACTTTATTTACATTAATTTGATCATGGCGGGTACCATTTCATGACTGAAATTTTTTGGTTGCTAAAGTGGATGGTTTTGGTTTTGGCATTTTTTTTTATGCTTCCATTTGATACAATTATTGTAATAAGCCTAATGTGTATGGGCTTTAATGAATGAAGAAAGGTCGGTAATTTTTATGGAGTCATTAGATTCCATTTTAGGTTGTAATTGATCGAAAATGGAAGAGATAGCAAGTTGAACCGTAGAAGAAGATGGAAGAGGTGGTTCGGGTGTTTTTTTTTGGCTTTGGGGTCCGGTTCAACGTTTTTAAGGGTTGGTTTTCCCAGTTCGTGATCCTCGGAAGCGGTTCAAGTTATTTTTAATCATTAATGTAATAATTTAGTTAATTGCTTGTTTTAAAATTTCAAAACCAATCAACTTTAGCGTGTTTAATTAATTAACAAGAAAATGTATATGCATAAAGTATGTCATAGATTTAAAATCCCACCATAGGCTAAGCATGTTTCATGCATTCCAAGTATGTTATAAGTGTTATAATGTATAGTATGCATGTTTAGGGTTTCATGAGTGATAGATATAAATTGTTATATTATTGCATGCAATGGATGATTATATAATTGTTATATAACGCATGTTAGATGCATGTTATAGGTTATTTTCAACATCATAAAACGAGATAGACGTTAAAATCTATATAAAGATAAGTGCATGCTCACTTAGGGTTAAGAACCAAGCACGATCAATTTTAATAGTTAATATAGGTCGATGTCTTGTAAAATTGTGCTTACAAGAAAGCTCACCTGGCACGATCTTGTCTAAGGCTGGAGGTACTTAAGTTGACGGTTTATGGAACACCTACTACCTAGAGATCAGATCAGTACTTGAGCTTAGTTAGCCCAGTTTTATGAGCATGCTTGAGTGATCTAAGTTTTAGAAAAATCACCTAGACTTAAGTTATATTTAATTAGCCAGAATATACCTAAGTAATGAGTATACCCAACCGTCTAAAATACTTAGTGGGAGGAAAAAGGTATATCACCCTGGGAGCGTCCTCCATCCAGAAGATATTTGTATGAGTCAATAATAAGGTGAATAGAGAAAGTATTTATAGTAAGTGGGAGAAGGAAGTATATCAAATACGTCCTATGGTCTCCACCACTAGGTTGCACCGTGAGATTCCCATGTTCCACCTGCATGTTGCCCTAAAGCAACTACCCATTCAGAGGGTCGTAACATGGGAGTCGAAACAACGCAAACTCCAGAAATGGATAGGATTTCTTAGGTCCATTCCCAACTTTGGCCTTTATCATTCGATAGCATTGTTGGGACCGATCCTGAGGTCTGAAAATGACGGGTCACACTTACAAAGAATTACTAAGAGTTAGTATATTCTTGACCAAAATAGCGATAACTAAAACACTATAGGAACAAGAGTTATTCTGGGATTAGTGTTTAAGTCAAGAATGTCTTGGTTTAGTGAATGAGTGATTGACTGCCCCTCGGTAGCAGTTGCTCTAACTCACTAAAGTATCGTTGCAAATTAATAATGATTTGGGTACATTATTACATTTGCTAAAACTGATTGGATTAAACAGGATTAAGTCAAAATCACTAATAGAATTTTCTTTATATCACAGCATGACAAACTCAATAGTACAATTACTCGCTTCTGAGAAATTAAACGGCGACAACTACACAACTTGGAAATCAAACCTAAACACAATACTGGTCATTGATGATTTAAAGTTTGTTTTAACTGAGGAGTGTCCTCCAAACCCAAACTCAAATGCAAACCGAACAGCTCGGGATGCATATGACAGATGGATAAAGGCAAATGACAAAGCCCGAGTGTACATTCTAGCCAGCATATCTGATGTTTTGGCTAAGAAACACGATGTTATGGGTACTGCTAAAGAGATTATGGAATCTCTAAAAGGGATGTTTGGACAACCGTCCTTCTCCCTTAGACATGAAGCCATAAAATACATTTACAACTGCCGTATGAAAGAAGGGACCTCAGTTAGAGAACATGTCCTGGACATGATGGTCCATTTCAATGTGGCAGAAGAAAATGAAGCTGTCATTGATGAGAAGAGTCAAGTCAGTTTTATCATGATGTCTCTTCCGAAGAGCTTCTTCCAGTTCCGCACCAATGTGGTTATGAACAAAATAGAATATAACTTGACTGCTCTTCTCAATGAGCTACAGACTTATCAGTCCCTCTTAACAAACAAGGGACAAACAGGAGAAGCAAATGTTGCCATCTCCAAGAAATTACTACGAGGATCGTCCTCCAAAAATAAGTCTGGACCTTCAACTTCTAAAAGTGTTTTGATGAAGAAGAAGGGTAAAGGGAAAAATAAGATTCCTACTGACCGCAAACACAAGGTTCAAAAAGCAGATAAAGGAAAATGTTTCCATTGCAACGAAAACGGGCACTGGAAGAGAAACTGCCCAAAATACCTTGCAGAGAAGAAAGCCGAAAAGACACAACAAGGTAAATATGATTTACTCGTTGTAGAAATATGTTTAGTAGAGTATGACAACTCAACTTGGATACTAGATTCAGGGGCGACTAATCATATTTGTTCTTTTTACCAAGAAACTAGCTCCTGGAGAATGCTTGCGGACGGCGAGATAACACTTAGGGTTGGAACAGGAGAGGTTGTCTCAGCAAGATCAGTAGGAAATTTAAAGTTGTTTTTTGGAGATAGATTCATTATATTAGATAGTGTACTTTTTGTTCTGAAATGAAAAGAAATCTAATATCTATCTCTTGTTTATTAGAACAATTATATAAATTATCTTTTGAAATCAATGAAGTGTTCATTTGCAAAAGAGGTATTCATATTTGTTCTGCAAAACTAGAAAACAACTTATATATGTTAAAACCAAGCGAAACAAAAGCTATTTTAAATACCGAGATGTTTAAAACAACTGAAACTAAAAATAAACGACACAAGATTTCTCTTAAGATTAGGCCACATTAATCTCAATACGATTAAGAGATTGGTTAAAAGAGAACTTCTAAATGAGTTAGAAAACATCTCTTTACCTCCATGTGAGTGTTTTCTTGACGGCAAAATGACTAGGCGATCGTTTTCCAAAAAAGGTTATAGAGCCAAAGAAACCTTAGAACTTGTGCATGCAGATCTCTATGGTCCAATGAACGTCAAAGCACGAGGAGGGTATGAATATTTCATCAGTTTTATTGATGATTATTCAAGGTATGGCTATCTTTACCTAATGCGTCACAAGTTCGAAGCTCTTAAAAAATTCAGAGAGTATAAGACTGAGGTTAAGAATCTATTAGGTAAAACTATTAAAACACTTCGATCAGATCGAGGAGGAGAGTACATGGACTTAAGATTTCAGGACTATATGATAGAACATGAAATAAGGTCTCAACNGTCACTTCAGAATTTGGAGATGTCCAGCACATGTGTTGTTACAAAATCCTAAGAAATTAGAACGTCGTTCAAAATTATGTCTATTCGTAGGATACCTCAAAGAGACGAAAGGTGGTTTATTTTATGACTCTCAAGAAAATAGAGTGTCTGTATCAACAAACGCTACATTCTTAGAGAAAGACCATGTAAGAAATCATCAACCTCGCAGAAAACTAGTATTAAGTGAGATTTCTAAACAAGCTACTGATAAAACAACAAGAGTTGTTGATCAAGCTGGTTCTTCAACAAGAGTTGTTGATGGAGCTGACACTTCTAGTCAATCACATCCTTCTCAAGAGTTGAGAATGCCTCGACGTAGCGGGAGGGTTATAACTCAACCCGATCGTTACTTGGGTTTGGCAGAAACTCAAGTCATCATACCTGATGATGGCATTGATGATCTATTTGTTAGGTTATGGAGCTTGCGACTTATTTATAGTTTGGTCAACGGTTATATCCGGTAAAGCTATATTTGGTAAAGCTATATCTGGTAAAGCTATATATGGTAAATAGCTATATATAGTAGATGGTTAAATCAGGTAAAGCTATATATAGTAGATGGTTAAATCTGGTAAAGCTATATATAGTAAACTGAATTATATATATTTCCCGTCCGGTAGTGCTTTGAAAAAGTACTTTACATTCTCTGTAATTCTCTCTTACTATACATACGTGAAGTCATCAATAAAAAAATTCTATTAGCCAGAGTTCTCCTTGCACTTTTCTCTATCCTGTTCTTTGTGTTCATCTAGATCGAGCGTGTGCGTTGTTGTCCGATCCTAACACCATTGACCTATAAACAGGCAATGAATGATGAAGATAGAGATCAGTGGATTAAAGCCATGAATCTTGAAATGGAGTCAATGTACTTCAATTCAGTCTGGGAACTTGTAGATCAACCAGATGGGGTAAAACCTATTGGTTGCAAATGGATCTATAAGAGAAAACGAGACCAAACCGGTAAGGTACAGACCTTTAAAGCAAGACTAGTAACAAAGGGTTATACCTAAAGAGATGGGGTGGACTATGAAGAAACCTTCTCTCCTGTTGCTATGCTTAAATCAATTAGAATACTCTTGTCTATTGCCACATTTTATGATTATGAAATTTGGCAAATGGATGTTAAGACAGCTTTTCTAAACGGCGATCTTGAAGAGAGTATCTATATGGCTCAACCAGAGGGGTTCATTGAACAGGATCACGAGCAAAGGGTTTGCAAGCTTAAAAGATCCATTTATGGGTTGAAGCAAGCATCTCGATCCTGGAACATAAAGTTTGATACTGCGATCAAATCTTATGGCTTTAAACAGAATGTTGACGAACCTTGTGTTTATAAAAGGATAGTCAACTCTACAGTAGCTTTCCTGGTGTTGTACGTTGACGATATCCTACTAATTGGAAATGATGTGGGAATTCTGACTGACATTAAGCATTGGCTGGCGACACAATTCCAAATGAAAGATTTGGGAGAGGCTCAGTTTGTTCTTGGAATCCAAATTGTTCGAAATCGCAAGAACAAAACACTAGCTTTGTCTCAAGCATCGTACATCGACAAAATGTTGATTCGATATAAGATGCAGGACTCCAAGAAAGGATTATTACCTTTCAGGCATGGAGTTCATTTGTCGAAGGAACAAAGTCCTAAGACACCTCAAGAAGTTGAGGATATGAAACACATTCCCTATGCATCAGCAGTCGGCAGTCTGATGTATGCCATGCTATGTACCCGACCCGACATATGCTATGCTGTGGGAATTGTCAGCAGATATCAGTCCAATCCGGGACGTGCTCATTGGACTGCCGTTAAGAATATCCTCAAGTATCTTAGGAGAACGAGGGACTATATGCTAATGTACGGTGCTAAGGATCTGATCCTTACAGGGTACACTGACTCAGATTTTCAGACCGATGTAGATTCGAGGAAATCGACATCAGGATCTGTCATCACTCTAAACGGAGGAGCAATAATATGGAGAAGCATAAAGTAAGGTTGCATTGCTGATTCCACCATGGAGGCTGAGTATGTTGTTGCTTGTGAAGCAGCGAAAGAATCTGTATGGCTTAGGAAGTTCTTAACTGATTTGGAAGTCGTTCCAAATATGCATCTTCTCGTCACTCTTTATTTTGAAGGGCACCTAGTGAGTCTAGGACTATGAGTTATGTAATCTAGGGCAAGTGGGAGGAAAGGCATGAGTATGTGATGCTCTAGTTTATTGTATTTATGCCTTTGTCTCTACTCAACGTTATAAAACCCCACTAGAGTTTTAGTCCAAGTGGGAGTTTGTTGGGTTCTATTATTGTTGTTTATTCAGTAAAGATTGTTATTGAATAAAGTGAACTTTACGATCATTAATCTAAATCCAATAAACTAAGAACACTCTGCCTACAGTATAATTACTTGAACTATATGTAGAGACATAAGAGTGGATCAAGTTCAAGTATATAGTCAAAATGATCTATAGTATAAGGATAAGGCTAAGTATCTTATTCTAGGGACACTATGGATGCGGCCCACCTTTTATATGATATAAACAATGTGATCACTAAATTATACATGTGGAGACATGTGAGTGAGGGCGTCCTATGCAATGAGTATTGCATAAGATCTGACCATGAAGAAAATCACTCTCACTTTATAATGTCGTTTACTGTTGAGACTGATTTTCTTTTCATTCGATGACCTAGGTAATTCGATCATAATCCTGAGCTAACCATGAACTCCTGTTCATTCGAAATTATCCTTAGATTTGCATGTGTGAGAGTGGCTCGAGTTCGCCGACTCAATAGGCCTCCCATTTCAGGGGTAAGACTGGGTGAATAGCTGGGGACATGGGGTGCAAGATGGAATTCGCTACTACCCACTTTTAGAGATAGAAGAGAGGTAGTTCCCTTAAGTACTGATTCCAGTTCTTGATCAAGGGGCCCCACCCACTCATTGGCCTGATAGGGATTTGGTTTACTAGTTGGACCACAAACCAATTGTTCATAAGAGGATCAGTGGAACATAAGGAACAAGAAGTAACTTCAGGGGTAAAACGGCTAATTGACCCAGTTTTAGCTACGAACAACTTGTGAAGGATCGACTTACTAATCATTGTTACATCCAATGGACACAAATATATCTATAGTGAGAGGAGTGCAACTACAAGGCTATAGTGGAGTGTTCTAGTAGTTAACGAGTATTGTTGATTAACAAGATTAATGAGTTTAACCGGTTAATCTTTGATCGTAGAGCCCATGATCTATAGGTCCATTAGGTTCCTCTGCTAGCTCATATCGGACTAAACAATAGAACAGTGTGACGAGTGAGTTCGAAGTGTTCGAATTTAAATTAGGGAATATGCGCTACATATATATGATATATTTAACCGCATTTTTGTTTTATTTACGAATTAAACTAAAAGAGAGAATTTGAGATATTTAAATAAGTTTTAAATATTTTAATCAAATATGTGTCGGAATTGATTGGGATTGGCTTTTGAGTTAATATTAGATATTAATTAAATAGTTTAATTAATCATTTAATATTACTTTAATTTGAAATTAATTATTCAAATTAATGGAAAAATCTATGTTAGTGGAATTTTGAGGTGTCAAAATTTGGTTAACTCAAACATGCATGCTTGCCACATAATCCCAAACATTTGAGTGGAATTTTGAGTGTCAAAATTTTGTGATCTCAAATTTGCATGAACATGCAAACATGACTCTTTAAATAGAGTGATCATGGTACATGGAAGGTCTTCTTGTTGGTGAAAAATCTTGAGAAAAACCTCTCACAAACACTCTCTTCCTATATACAAAATTCCACCTACGTTTAGTCACTCACTGGATTCCAAAATCCCGTTCTAAGGTTGAAGAATAGTGGAGAAGACACTAGTGGTGGTTCGAAACCGGTTCGTGAGGAAAAAGNTTTTAATGCTTTTGAATATGATAGCTAATTTACTATAATTAATGTACTTAGAGTGCCTAAGATCCAAATTGCTTCCGCATGTGTTATATTAACACCATCACCTATCAGATCACCATGGCAAACAAAGTACCTTACGAGTGTTCTTAGGCTACAATTTGTGTGAACGGTATCTATAGCTTCGTGGGAGGACTAAGGGTTCCTGATCAATTCTCACTGTTCCTAGCCGTTTCGCATGAAAAATGTGTCTTCATGTCTTACAGACCACTAGGTGGGAAAGGAGGGGTCACGCCCCCCAATAAGGTGGTCTATCATGGGCCTAGGAGGTACTCAGCATACCCCCTGGTACGATACCATATAGTCTCAGAGTGCCATGCAAATGTAGCACCTCATAGAAAGACACTGGTCATTAAAGCTCGGCATAAGAAACTTTTAGGGTTTAAATGAAAGGATGGAGAACCAAAGAAGCCCCAAGGGCCTAATACCAGAACCAGACGTCCTATAGCCAAAGAGAAGTCCATGGGAATCTGTTAAGCTTAGGATGCGATGAAAGCCTACAAGTAGGTGGCTTACTGAGTATAATTTTGATACTCATCCTAATTTTCCTATTTTTTTCAAGTGTTCTCAGGTTGCCGGTCGAGGTTGAGGAGCGTTTAAGAGCTGTGCGGTCACAGAGGGGATCTTTTCGGCGCGTCAGTTCCTTTTCAGTCATTTTGGAGTCTTTTGTATTTCCTTGTTTAATTTGTATCCCCTTTGTAATATTTTGAAAAAATGTCTCTTTATTATGTTTTATTTAAATAATATTATTAACTTGTACTTTTCTTTTCTTTTATTTTATTTTTGTCTGTTTTCGCTTTTGCCTTTTGGGTCACAGTCCGAGTTTTTGAAGCCTCGAAAATTTGGTCGTGACAGATTTGATCTAAGATTTTGAATGGTTCAATAAAGCATGGGCTCAGCTTTCCCTTACGTCCTAAACATAGGACGCCCTTCACAGGAGTCACCTTCAAGAATACCATGTCCCCTAAACTCATATGCCTTATGTCAGTGTTACTCTTTTATCTATTATGAGCCATGAGCCATGCAAATTATTGTTCTAATCTTTTTCATGGCCTCATTCGTAGCTTGAACTATCTCTTGTCCTAACAACTCCCATTCACCTTCCTCGTCTCAACACACTCAGGTTCTTGTGGTCAGTGTAGATATGGTAATTCTCTCCATACAAGTACAAGCACTACCATAGCTAACTCCAAGTCATGGGAGGGGTAGTTCTGCTTGTAGTACTTCAACTGAAGGGAAGCACAAGCGATCACCCTCTTGTTTGCATCACTATACATCCTAATCCTATTCCTTTCTTAGTGGTGTCACTATAAATCAGATGACCTCCTAAGCTCTCTGGAACTATGAGCACTAGGGCCGACACTGACCTCTATTTCAGATCTTAGAAGCTAGCCTTACATGCTTCATTTCATATAAACGAAACACCCTTCATAGTAAAATGCGTGAGAAATGATGCTATCTTGGCAAAATCTCGTACGATTCGCTGATGTACCCTACCAGTCCTAAGAAATTGTGTACCTTAGTAATTGCAGTCCGGCGAACCCACTTGGTGACAACTTCCACCTTTGTTGGGTTCATTGAAACCCCATCCTTCGACACCATGTGCCCTAAGAATGAGTCTACCATAGTAAAAATTCTCACTTGGATAACTTGGAATACAACTTATTTTCCCACAAGATCACCAGGACTTTCTAGAGATGTACCTTGTGTTCTTAATCCATTTTCAAATACACTAGGATATTGTCTATGAATACGATGACAGATGTGTTGAATCACTCCTTGAATATTAGATTCATTGACTCCATGTATATGTAGAGGCATTGGTGAGTCCAAACGACATAACCAAAAACTCATAGTGGTCGTACCTCATTCTAAATGTTGTCTTCGACACATCTTCTTCTCTATCTTAATCTGGTGATAGCCTGATCAGAGATCTATTTTGGAAAACATTGTCACCTCCTTGAGTTGGTCAAACATATCTTCTATACGGGGAAGAGAGTACTTATTCTTCAACGATCTCTTGTTTAATTCCCTGTGATGCACAAACACATTGATCCATCGTTCTTCTTGACTATAACATCCTAAACCTACCTCTAGTAGATATTGTCTACTTTAACCCATTACGTATCGTCGTCAATCTTACAGTTTTAAAACATGTCTGTTAGGGGGAACGTTTCTACACCCTTACAAAGAATTCTTTGTTTCTCTCTCCAACTGTTGTGGGATCTCACATTGACAATCAACACTGGAGCACTCAAAGAGGATACCTCAGGATAGATGAATCCCTTGTCCAACAAGAATTGCAGTTGCTCCTTCAAAACCTTACTATGAAGAGAGTAGGTTTGACCCTCACATCGAGACAAGCAAAACAACGACCCTGAATTGGTGCCATCTGCCACAAGAGGCTTAATATAGAAGAATTGCATGATGCAACCGGGAGGATGGTGTATCATCCAACACACCATATAACGTGTGAATTGAAGAGGAGACGAGGCATAAGTACTATACGAACAATGAGTAGATATGAACGTTACAAATAGGCTTATCAGGGTTGGGTAAGGAACCGAGCCTTAACCTCAAAAGTTAGGTTCCAAAGGGAATTTGGACATGTGGTTCTAGAGTCAAGTTTGTCCATATGAAATATGAAAAATCATCAGATTTGGTGTCAATCGAACACCAGATGGATGTTTCGCAACAACGTATGTTCGTTCACCAAAATCATGGTGTCGGCTCTCCACCACCACTGGACCCTGTGACCTAAGTATGTTACCCTGTGACACATGTGTGTGTCACAATGAGGGCGAGCATGCGTGTGTCATAATGATATGACATAGGCACGAGAGGGCCAATACCTCTATAGAACCAAGATGGATGGATGTTCGAGATGTCTCAATATTATAAACAACACGTGTGCTCATTCTTGATGGCATAACCAAGCGAGCTCTGATGGCCAACAACATCCCGTGACTTTGGATGGTGTCAAGAAATAATGCCCATGTTAATTAGGAACCAAGATATAGTGAGATCCCACATTAGTTGGGGAGGGAACACAATACCCTCTATAAGAGTGTGGAAACTTCTCCCTAATAGAAGCGTTTTAAAAACTTTAGAAGAATCCCGAAAGGGAAAGTCAAACAAGGACAATATCAGCTAGCGGTGGACTTGGGTTGTTGCAAAGATGATGTTGGATGTGGTGTTGCATTGTGACCTTGGCCTCAACCGATGGCAAAATTGAGCCAAATGACTTCGCCTAGTGTAGAGGTAAGGTAGTTAAGTCATAGACGATTGAATATGCACGTGCATGCATCATGTGCGGCCGTACAAACTTAAATTCTGCACAAGTGATGAACGGTGAGCGAAGATAAACTTCACCAAAGATCCGATGAAGCCACAAAGTGGGTGAAAAACGAATATGGGGCTTAGGTTCTCTTTAAGACTAGTCATGAGCGTGTCAAGATTACAACATCACATGGTTGAAAAAGTACAACCGTGACACTAAGCGGGACTTTGAAAACAGGTCTGGTACCCAGTTCGAGCTCTATGCAGAAATTTACAACTCGGGAAGGGGGTGCTTCTAGTATATCCTTCGACAAAACATCAGAAAAATTGTTCACCATCGGTACTGCAGACAAGAACTGCTCTTCCTTTTTTTGTATCTACGTACTAACCAATATTACCTAGACTCGTTGCTGGATTAATCTCTTTGCTTTCATCATCCAAACTATCTTAGGGAAAACTACAGTGTAGGTACCCTTAAACTAAAAACTAGTTCTTGATGGCGACGAGAATACTACTTCCTTTTTATGACAGCCTATGCTATAATGGTTCTCAGCCAACCAATCCATTCCCAGAATAACATCAAAATCCATCATACTAACAACTATTAGGTTTACATCTACGGTCTATTCCACTATTACTAGTTGTCCAACTTTCACTCTATTAGTAGCAACTATGTCTACACCTACTTGGGTACTAACAAATAACACATGCAATAAGAGTTCTAACTCAAACCTTGCCTGACTAACAAACAATATTGATATAAATGAATCCGTAGACCCTTAATCAAATAAAGTTAGGGTAAAATGCCCCAAGACAAATAATGTACTTTTCACCACTCTGTTAGAGTTTCCAGCATCTCTATTGGTGAAAGTGTTGCTTGGGAATGGGTCTGTATAGGCCTTCCTATACTACTTGGGCCTCGAGTTGGGTTAACCAAGTTTTCAGTGTTCTTTTCTAGACAATTCATAGCCATGTGATCCTCTTGGCCATACCTGAAGCATGCTTTAGCCCGGACTAGGCACCATCTCCAATGTTTCCTTCCACACTCGCTAGATCGAGGTCTCTCATCTCCTCTGACTCCCTATTGACCCGAATGCTCACCGTGCCTCAAGTCCCTATGGTTACTATCTACCTTTTGCAGTTGGTGCACAAGTGGTTGACGGTGCAGTTGTATCTGATTATACCTTCACTTTTGTCCTATGGTGATTGATGTTGTTGTTGGCCCTTGGTGTTTTTTGACTGCTCTCTCCATAGCCTTAACTGCTCTCATGATAGCATAGGTGGTAGGAGGTATGATGCTCAGGCTTAGAGGTTTTCTAAGCCCTAAGCCATCTTCAACTTTATGTCAACCAAATCAAGGGAAAACTACTTCAATCTCATGAACTCTCTCTTGTAGCCAACAAAAGAGGTCTATTTTGTGTTAGCTAAGTGATTTCTTGTTGTATTCAAAGTTGGGCTACATCCGAATAATATTCCTCCAAAAAGCCTTCTTGAATTGGGTCTATGTTACTACAACTTTGTCGGGGATAAGGATCTTCCAAGTGTCCTTCCACCATGTTTATACATCGTTCTGATGCACAAATGATGCACATGACATTCGGGTAGTTCATTAACCAAAATATTGTCTCCATCAATGACAACCATAGTTGTGCCACCATCGAATCCTCTGAGGTCCAATTAAAAGTACGAGGGTTGTACCTCCTAATATCCTGCAGGTACCTCGCCTCTCTTGTTGACATTGCATTGTTGGCCTGTTGAATGGTCACCATTGTTTGCATCATGACTTAAATGACTCTCCCATCAAAGGTCACCATTGTTTGCATCATGACTTGAATGACTCTCACATCAAAGTTACTGTGGAGTCCACTCCATTCATAGGCGCCATAGGAGGTGCCACTATTGCTTCTTTTTTAGTCATAGATCCCTCGCGAGCTGGACTTTTTCTACCTGCCTCGTCCTCTTGCAAGGTGTTGTCCTCTTCTACATCCTCTTCTACGTCCTATAGGTGACATGATCTAGGACAAACACACAATACTCCAAGTCTATAACCCTCATGAACATTGATAAGATAAGGAATCAATACAAGGGGAATAAGATTCGAATTACCTTGTTGATTGAATATCTCAAGGCAAGAACATTGTTTGAGATTCGAATCACTCCACAAGCAAGAAAATGCCTCGACGTAGTTGGAGGGTTATAACTCAACCCGATCTTTACTTAGGTTTGGCAGAAACTCAAGTCATCATATCTGATGATGGGGTTGAGGATCCATTGACCTATAAACAGGCAATGAATGATGAAGATAGAGATCAGTGGATTAAAGCCATGAATCTTGAAATGGAGTCAATGTACTTCAATTTAGTCTCGGAACTTGTAGATCAACCATATGGGGTAAAACCTATTGGTTGCAAATGGATATATAAGAGGAAACGAGACCAAACCGGTAAGGTACAGACATTTAAAGCTCGACTAGTAGCAAAGGGTTATACCCAAAGAGAGGGGGTGGACTATAAAGAAACCTTCTCTCCTGTTGCTATGCTTAAATCGATTAGAATACTCTTGTCTATTGCCACATTTTATGATTATGAAATTTGGCAAATGAATGTTAAGACAGCCTTTCTAAACGGTAATCTTGAAGAGAGTATCTATATGGCTCAACTAGAGGGGTTCATTGAACAGGATCACGAGCAAAGGGTTTGCAAGCTTAAAAGATCCATTTATGGGTTGAAGCAAGCATCTCGATCCTGGAATATAAAGTTTGATACTGCGATCAAATCTTATGGCTTTAAACAGAATGTTGACGAACCTTGTGTTTATAAAAGGATAGTCAACTCTACAGTAGCTTTCCTGGTGTTGTACGTTGACGATATCCTACTAATTGGAAATGATGTGGGAATTCTGACTGACATTAAGCATTGGCTGGCGACACAATTCCAAATGAAAGATTTGGGAGAGGCTCAGTTTGTTCTTGGAATCCAAATTGTTCGAAATCGCAAGAACAAAACACTAGCTTTGTCTCAAGCATCGTACATCGACAAAATGTTGATTCGATATAAGATGCAGGACTCCAAGAAAGGATTATTACCTTTCAGGCATGGAGTTCATTTGTCGAAGGAACAAAGTCCTAAGACACCTCAAGAAGTTGAGGATATGAAACACATTCCCTATGCATCAGCGGTCGGTAGTCTGATGTATGCCATGCTATGTACCCGACCCGACATATGCTATGCTGTGGGAATTGTCAGCAGATATCAGTCCAATCCGGGACGTACTCATTGGACTGCCGTTAAGAATATCCTCAAGTATCTTAGGAGAACGAGGGACTATATGCTAATGTACGGTGCTAAGGATCTGATCCTTACAGGGTACACTGACTCAGATTTTCAGACCGATGTAGATACAAGGAAATCGACATCAGGATCTGTCTTCACTCTGAACGGAGGAGCAGTAATATGGAGAAGCATAAAGCAAGGTTGCATTGCTGATTCCACCATGGAGGCTGAGTATGTTGCTGCTTGTGAAGCAGCGAAAGAATCTGTATGGCTTAGGAAGTTCTTAACTGATTTGGAAGTCGTTCCAAATATGCATCTTCCCGTCACTCTTTATTGTGATAACAGTGGAGCAGTTGCAAATTCAAAAGAACCAAGAAGCCATAAGCGAGGAAAACATATTGAGCGCAAATATCATCTCATAAGGGAGATTGTGCAACGAGGAGATGTGATCGTCACACAGATAGCTTCAGAACACAACATTGCTGATCCATTTACAAAGCCCCTCACGGCTAAAGTGTTTGAAGGGCACCTAGTGAGTCTAGGACTACGAGTTATGTAATCTAGGGCAAGTGGGAGAAAAGGCATGAGTATGTGATGCCCTAGTTTATTGTATTTCTCTCTACTCAACGTTATAAAACCCCACTAGAGTTTTAGTCCAAGTGGGAGTTTGTTGGGTTTTATGTCCTAAAACTCATAGTTTGTAAACAAAGATATATTCTATTTTCAATAAAGTTATTATTGTTGTTTATTCAGAAAAAATTGTTATTGAATAAAGTGAACTTTACGATCATTAATCTAAATCCAATAAACTAAGAACACTCTGGCTATAGTATGACTACTTGAACTATATGTAGAGACATAAGAGTGGATCAAGTTCAAGTATATAGTCAAAATGATCTATAGTATAAGGATAAGGCTGAGTACCTTATTCTGGGGACACTATGGATGCGGCCCACTTTTGTATATGATATAAACAATGCGATCACTAAATTGTGCATGTGGAGACATGTGAGTGGGGGCGTCCTATGCAATGAGTATTGCATAAGATCGGACCATGAAGAAAACCACTCTCACTTTATAAAGTCGTTTACTGTTGAGACTGATTTTCTTTTCATTCGATAACCTAGGTAACTCGGTTTTAATCCTGAGCTAACCATGAACTCCTGTTTATTCGGAATTATCCTTAGATTTGCATGGGTGAGAGTGGCTCTAGTTCGCCGACTCAACAGGCCTCCCATTTCAGGGGTAAGACTGGGTGAATGGCTGGGGACGTGGGGTGCAAGACGGAATTCACTCCTACCCACTTTTAGGGATAGAAGAAAGGTAGTTCCCTTAAGCACTGACTCCAGGTCTTGAACAAGGGGCCCCACCCTCTCATTGGCCTGAGAGGGATTCGGTTTACTGGTTGGACCACAAACCAATTGTTTATTAGAGGATCAGTGAGACATAAGGAACAAGAAGTAACTTCAGGGGTAAAACGGTAAATTGACCCAGCTCTAGTTACGAACAACCTGTGAAGGATCGACTTACTAATCATGGTTATATCAGATGGACAGAAATATATCTATAGTGAGGGGAGTGCAACTACTAGGCTATAGTGGAGTGTCCTAGTAGTTAACGAATGTTGGTTAACCAGGTTAATGAGTTTAATCGGTTAATCTTGAATCGTTGGAGCCCATGATCTATAGGTCCATTAGGTCCCTCTGCTAGCTCATATCGGACTAAACCATAGAACAGTGTGACGAGTGAGTTCGAAGTGTTCGAATTCAAATTAGGGAATATGCGTTACATATATACGATATATTTAACCGCAATTTTATTTTATTTACGAAATAAACGAAAAGAGAGAATCTGAGATATTTAAATAAGATTTAAATATCTTAATCAATTATGTGTCGGAATTGACTGGGATTGGCATTTGAATTAATATTAAATATTAATTAAATAGTTTAATTAATTATTTAATGTTACTTTAATTTGAAATTCATTATTCAAATTAATTGTTGAATTAAAATGAAGAAAGTCAAAATGTTGACTTTCATCTAATTAAAATGAAGAAAGTCAAAATGTTGACTTTCATCTAATGGAAAAATCATGTTAGTGGAATTTTGAGGTGTCAAAATTTGGTTTAACCAAACTTGCATGTTTGCCAAATAAACCCCACAAGTTTGAGTGGAATTTTGAGTGTCAAAATTTGGTTAACTCAAACATGCATGCTTGCCACATAATCTCAAACATTTGAGTGGAATTTTAAGTGTCAAGATTTGGTGATCTCAAGTTTGCATGAACATGCAAACTTGACTCTTTAAATAGAGTGATCATGATACTTGGAAGGGATTCTTCATCTTGATGAAAAACCTCTCACAAGCACTCTCTTTCACGTATACAAAATCCCTCCCAAGTTTAGTCACTCACCGGATTCCACAATCCCGTTCTAAGGCCGGAGAATAGTGGAGAAGACACTAGTGGTGGTTCGAAATCGGTTCGTGAGGCAAAAGGAGTTTGAACTACAAAAGGTTAGTATTTAAACTCATTAAGTTTTAATACTTATGAACATGCTAGTTATTTACTATAATTGATGTTCTAAAAGTGCCTAAGATCCAAATTGCTTCCGCATGTGTTATATTAACACCATCAGCCGGGCTCTAAAATACAATGTGTCATATAGAGGCCTCATGTTGGTACAATCAAGGGATTCCCAACTATCCCTTGGTCTAGACCTCATCCACAAAGGTGAGGGTAATGTTAAAGGTTGCACCTCACAAATACTTGGTAAGGATACCAAAAGATTTAGTCAAATTCCATATTAAGTAGTTAGGAATAGTTAGAGGTCGCCCCTCACAGATAGTCATCAGTAATTATCCTTTTGGAGCTATAGTAGTAGGATAATGTCCTAGAAGATAGCATGTAATAGAGACACCTCATGTGGCTACGATCAAAGGATCCCATTATCCTTTGGTTGGGAACTCGTCCATAGGGGTTAGAGTAACAGATAGTTGGGCGCCCCTAATAGATACTTACCCAGTAAGAAAATCAAAGGGTTTATAGTCATGCTCCAAGTTAAGTAGTTTAAAACTATTAGGAAGGCCATGCCCTATCCCTTGCCCTATCTTTGTGGCAGTAGTAAGGTCATGCCGGGAGAACATAGTAACATTAGGAAGGTCATGACCTATCCCTTGCCCTATCTTTGTGGTAGTAGTAGGGTCATGCACGGAGAACATAGTAACGCTTTACAAACATAGTAACCAGAGAACTTACAACCTTAATGGGGCATAACCGCGAAATTTAGCTCCTACGTGGAATTAAAAGAGTTGTAGGGTTCACCCTATCTAACCTGAGGAAACAAATTAGAAGAGTTGTAGGGTTCATCCATCTTGCAAAAGCATCTTATGGAGCCGTTGTACTATTTCAGAAGAAGAAAGATCGGACATTATGTTTGTGTTAGGATCGATATCAGTCGTTAGCTCTGATACCAGTTGTTAGGATCGCACAACAACGCACACGCTCGATCTAGATGAACACAAAGAATGGGATAGAGAAAGTTGCAAGGAGAACTCTGGCTAAAAGGATTTTGTATTGATGACTTCAGGTATGTACAACAAGAGAGAGTATAGAGAATAGAAAAGTACATTTTCAAAGCTCTACCGGATCAGATATATATATATGGTATAGTTTACTATATATAGCTTTACCAGATTTAGCCATCTACTATATATAGCTATTTACCATATATAGCTTTACCGAAAACTCATTAAGTTTTAATACTTATGAACATGCTAGTTATTTACTATAATTGATGTTCTAAAAGTGCCTAAGATCCAAATTGCTTCCGCATGTGTTATATTAACACCATCAGCCGGGCTCTAAAATACAATGTGTCATATAGAGGCCTCATGTTGGTACAATCAAGGGATTCCCAACTATCCCTTGGTCTAGACCTCATCCACAAAGGTGAGGGTAATGTTAAAGGTTGCACCTCACAAATACTTGGTAAGGATACCAAAAGATTTAGTCAAATTCCATATTAAGTAGTTAGGAATAGTTAGAGGTCGCCCCTCACAGATAGTCATCAGTAATTATCCTTTTGGAGCTATAGTAGTAGGATAATGTCCTAGAAGATAGCATGTAATAGAGACACCTCATGTGGCTACGATCAAAGGATCCCATTATCCTTTGGTTGGGAACTCGTCCATAGGGGTTAGAGTAACAGATAGTTGGGCGCCCCTAATAGATACTTACCCAGTAAGAAAATCAAAGGGTTTATAGTCATGCTCCAAGTTAAGTAGTTTAAAACTATTAGGAAGGCCATGCCCTATCCCTTGCCCTATCTTTGTGGCAGTAGTAAGGTCATGCCGGGAGAACATAGTAACATTAGGAAGGTCATGACCTATCCCTTGCCCTATCTTTGTGGTAGTAGTAGGGTCATGCACGGAGAACATAGTAACGCTTTACAAACATAGTAACCAGAGAACTTACAACCTTAATGGGGCATAACCGCGAAATTTAGCTCCTACGTGGAATTAAAAGAGTTGTAGGGTTCACCCTATCTAACCTGAGGAAACAAATTAGAAGAGTTGTAGGGTTCATCCATCTTGCAAAAGCATCTTATGGAGCCGTTGTACTATTTCAGAAGAAGAAAGATCGGACATTATGTTTGTGTTAGGATCGATATCAGTCGTTAGCTCTGATACCAGTTGTTAGGATCGCACAACAACGCACACGCTCGATCTAGATGAACACAAAGAATGGGATAGAGAAAGTTGCAAGGAGAACTCTGGCTAAAAGGATTTTGTATTGATGACTTCAGGTATGTACAACAAGAGAGAGTATAGAGAATAGAAAAGTACATTTTCAAAGCTCTACCGGATCAGATATATATATATGGTATAGTTTACTATATATAGCTTTACCAGATTTAGCCATCTACTATATATAGCTATTTACCATATATAGCTTTACCGAATATAGCTTTACCATATATAGCTTTACCATATATAGCTTTACTATATATAGCTTTACTAAATATAGCTTTATCGGATATAACCGTTGACCAAGCTATAAATAAGTATCAGGCTCCATAGCCTAACAGTTTGTGCATTGATTAAAGGGCACTAAATAAAGTGACAGTACACAAAAATTACCCATTACCATTATATTCGATTTGTTCTATCAGCTCCATGAGGCTAAATACTTCAAACTATTGGACTTATGTTCGGATACTGCCAAGTGTATATTGCTCGAGAGGATGAACTTGGAAAACTTGTGAAATAAGATATGGGTGTTTAAGAAATGCTAGGCCGAATTGACTTTCCAACTGTTCTTCAACATAATGTAAAGTTGTGGAGTATTCCGTCGAGCATGTTGAGAGACATAGATGGCAGATTTATTTGGACATCCAGGATAGAGTTATTCATGTTCTTGATGATAACGTTTAATATCTTTTCGAGCTACCATCCCCAGACTAATAAATAGATTGAGTGATTCAAATGTTTTCTAGAAGAATATTTACGACAATTAGTTGACGCTTGTTGGGTGCAACTACTAGATGTGGCTCAATTCTGCTTTAATTGTCAAACTAGTTCATCAACTTGGAAGAACTCCTTTGAAATTGTGAGCGGAAGACAACCATCCCTGCCCCATATTATTTACCACCCATATGCAATGAAGAATCCTCAAACCCAAAACTTCACAAGAGAATAAAAGTAGACAACAAATATAGGTAGAAATTACTTAGAAAAAGTTTTCAAACATATGAAGAATTGGACAAGCAAAAGGCATGTCCCCCAATTATAGTAGGAGAAATAATCCTCACCCAAAACTTCACAAGAGAATAAAAGTAGACAACAAATATAGGTCGAAATTACTAAGAAAAAGTTTTCAAACATATGAAGAATTACCTATCGGTTTTTGCAGCAAAAAGAACCAATTTTTTAACTCGATCGCCGCCAATTCATTCGACCTGCCGGGACAACCGCTGCCGCCTAGGGTTGAGTTATCGCAGTACGGCAGCTATGTGACTGCGGCTATGTGACCGACCGTAAATATGGCGACGAACGCTAGCCGATCCTCCCGGGTACTCGAATGCTTCTCCTTCTCGGGGATGTACCCCACGGATGTGTGTATTTTTGAGCTTTTCATTTTCTTCTACTCGAGCCTGCCACTTGTGTGTTGTTAGGTCGACGCTCTAACCACTTGAGCTATTCAACTAGACTATTGATAAATTTGGCTCCTCTGCAATGATATACCACCGATGGCAAACGGGCGAAAGAAAATTTCTCGGAAGAAAAAATAACTGAAAGTAAAAGGAGAGAAATTTGCTGAAGACTGGATAATATAATTAAAATTTCTCGGAAGAAAAAATAACTGAAAGTAAAAGGAGAGAGATTTGCTGAAGACTGGATAATATAATTTCGATTCTGTTTGAATAGTTTAAATAACAACTGTAATTCTAAAAATCGAAAGTAGTGGGCAAAAACTTGCGCACAAATTTGGCCAAATGGCCAGCAAAAATTACGCTCTTGCATTTGGTAGCGTTAATTCAGACTTTTGAAAAGTAAAAAACAACTAACGAAATCTAAGGAAACCATACCTTTTATTTAATATCCTTCACCATCTTTCCCGAGTTGTGACTTTGCTTCCATGTGATACTTGGTCGGGTGGCACTCTATCATCTTAAATTGCTGCAACAACTTCTTAGCATAGGTCGATTGCTTTCGCATGATGCAATCTTTCCTTTGGTCCACTTCAATACCGAGGTAGTACTTAAGTAACCCGAGATCATTCGTCTCAAATTCTTTCTGGTATACGCTCCTTGTTCTTGCGAGCACTTCATGAAATCCAGACTCTTTAAGCTCTTATAAAGACCTATGTTCCAGGCCCTTGGTGCTTGTCGTAAACCGTAGAGGATCCTTGACAACTTGTACACTTTGTGTTCTTCGGCTTTGATGACGAACCCTTCTGGTTTGGCAACATACACTTATTCTTGGAGGTCACCATTTAGAAATGTTGATTTGACGTCCAAGTGAATGATCTCCCACCCGTGTTGAGCTGCAAGGGTAAAAATCAACCTTATAGTGTCCAGTCTGGCCACAGGCGCGAAAACCTCCTCAAAATTAACTCCTTGTCGTTGCACGTATCCCTTTGTCACGAGTCTTGCTTTATGCTTGATGACATTTCCTTCACTATTCTTCTTCAACTTAAACACTCACTTCAAACCGATGGGCTTGTGTCCGGACGGTAAGTTAGTTAGTGCCCATTTCTTGTTATTCTCAATGCTTGAAGCTCTTTTTGCATGGCCTCCTGCCACATCGTCTCAGTTGCTGCCACATGGTAGGTTGTGGGCTCCTTGACCGCGAGCAACACTAACTCATTTAGATCCAATTCTTCTTCAAGTTTATCCGCATAAATTTCAACATGAAAACGAAACTTCTTTGGTTCATCCTTTGTTGTCGATCCTCTTGTGCTCTCGTCTGAGCTCTCTTGTTCTAGAGAGTCCATCGCGCCTTTTGGTATACCGGTGATGATATGTGTGAACTTGTTGGTGTTGTTGTAGGGGCACTTTCTAGGTCTATTGGGTCTCCCTCTAGTTTCACAGTAGTGAACTTTGTAACAAAGTGCTTGTTATCGACAACACTGCACCAATTCCACTTCTTCTCTTCTTCAAATACTAAATCTCTACTTACACGAATTTTCTCATGTTGCGGATCATACAACCTGTGCGTCTTAGTCCCATCCTCTACGCCAAAATTCACCATCTTTTGGCTTCTGTCACCAAGCTTTTTGATATATGGTTTTGTGTCTTAACATGTGTTGTACAACCGAAGACTCTTAGGTACTCGAAGTGATGTGTCTTGCCGAAAACTCTTAGGTACTCGAAGACTCTTAGGTCTTAACATTTGTAACTTCCTTAGATCTTTACTTAGAGTGATTATCGAAAATAAGAGGACTTACATGTTCGAAAACATCTTTAAAACGACACAACGAAATATTAAATAAAATAAATAATTTTTAAAATAAAAAAAAAAACCCCGATTCTGACCTAAGTCTAAGAAAATAAGTACAACTATTTATGCATGTGCCACGGTGTAAGGACCCTAGATTTCTGCTTACTTAGAGTGCTACTAACGTCTCATGTTTATCTCTAATGCAGAAATATAACTCTTAAAAGAAAACATCATCTATCGTATAAGTGTCAAAAACATTTAAAACATCATCTTCTCTAGAAAACACAGTCATGGTGTTAGGTGTTTAAATACGAAATATTAAAATTTAGAGAAAACAAAAACAATTAAAAAATAATTTAAAACATGAAATGCAAGACTAGGAATTTAAATATGAATCTACTCTATGCACATGCCACAGTCTATGCTAGCGATGCTGTCGTCCTCTGTACACGTGCGTCTTGCCTTTGAAAAATATTCAGTAAGTGGCCCCACTATATAGGAGGTCATGCAAATGCAAACACATGCAATCATGCTCTTGGGATCTATCTCTATCTCATCTAAGGGTGGCCTCCAGTCTCGAACAACTATGAATGAGTAGTACTTCCCTACACACGACCTACACGTGCGAGTATGAATCTCTAGGTGGGCTCGCACACCCCCTGGACCCTCTCTGGTCACGCTAATGTGTAACGACGTCTGGAGGTTAGCGGAAACCCTCCCCATAAACAACTTCATCATCGTACTGTGCGCGTCCGCACTCATCATCTCTGGCAAATATCCCAATGCCTATAACATACAACATGCATAATGTCCCTCTAAATCTCATCTTATCATCTCTTCTGACACAACCTCTAATATAATCTCTTTGTTATATTAAGTAACACATGCTCATGAATATTGATATTAATATCATTTTCATGTGTCCTATGTTGGTCTATCGACATGATGAAATATGACACTCATCATCATAAAGCATGTATAATATGGAAAACATCAACATATTAAGTTAAACATCATGCAATCATCATACTCATCATATCGCCATAAACTGCATCAAGCATATCAAGTACATCATACATCAAAATATATATATTACGCACATCATAATGTATCATAACTCAAGCATCATAACTCATACATCATCATATACTCATGCATCATCATCTACTAGTATACGACATCATACGATATACCTCATACATCATCATAACTCATATATTATCATAAATTGTAACTCATACAATTTCTAGCCTATTCTATAGTAAGACCACGTACTTGGTTAACCTTAGCCGAAGTACTCCCTAATTTAATTAACGTAAGCTCCCGTTCCTCGAGAGCTGCTCCAAAGGTTACTGAGGTTTGCTTCCTATCACACCATTCGTCACTTTTCATTAGTATTTCACATTTTAACTAAAAATCTAACTAACAATGTGAAATATGAATCTAAAACGGCCTCGATTACCTTAACTGGGGCTGGAAACAGGTCCAGGAGGGTCGAAACAGTAGAAACAGGGCTAAAAATGCAAGCTAAGCCAAAAGCAGCCGAGGAGCTACCGGAAAAGCCGTCGCACCGTCCCAGCCGCTCAAGCTGAAGGGCTGCTTACGCCGCGACTTGACATCGGGTCAAGGCGCGGATCGAGGTTTGGTCCGGATCAGCTCGCGGGTCGCGCAACAGTTTTTTACGTTGTTTCTCTTCCTTTTTCTCTCTCTATCTCTCTTTCGACTTTTCCTACTCTCTCCCACGAAGTTTCGTGGTTGTTGGACGTTTGTGGAGGGAGATCGGGAATTCTTCCAAAAATCTAATTTTCGATTTTCCTCTCTCCGATGATGCGACAACGATGGCGCTGCATGTAACATGTTGATCGCTTTTGGATGTATATAATATAAAATGATGTAAAATTCACAAGAATAAGTGCAAATCACAAGTATAAGTATCTTTTTGGTTAATTGTAGAGATAAAAATGAAGTGAGTTTGTGGGTAACATTCAAATGGTGTTGGTGATTTTAAACTAATCAAACGAAATTGAGCTCAAAGTGCCACTACCATTGAAAAACAGAAAATGATGAGAAAATAAACAATAATAAGAAAGGTTGGACTGATCCTGATTAGTAGTTTGAAATTTCTATTAACAAAGTAGGAGAAGAATTTCTCTCTCTCTCTCTCTTTTTCTCTGTTTTTCTCTCTGTTACCAGTACTGTGGGCGTTGGCTGAAGGCTTGCTGAAAGATGGGCATTTGGAGAGGGTCGTGGAGCGTATATCCGGGACCCTCCCGTTATTTCCAGTGGTTGACGAAAAACTCGTGAGTTTTCTAGCGACTAGGTAAATTTATTTTTTTTCTCTTTTGTGATTCGCTATACATGGTCTCGAGTTGCGATGTCGTTGTCAACTGTATAGCGATGTCTTGCCTTTACGTGAGAAAATAAGAATAGAGCATGGCTTGAGTACCCGTATCAAGGTTAAATGCAAACATATACAATTTCATAAGAATAGAGCATGGCTTGAGTACCCGTATCAAGGTTAAATGCAAACATATACAATTTCATGAATGAGACCTATCATAAAAGTCTATTTCCTACGGCGGCTATCCTAACGGGCAACTTTGATGTGTACTTAATTTTCCTACACACAGTCCATATGCGCGAGTATGGACCTACCAATCGGTCCACACACCTCCTAGGCCCATTTTTGGTCGGCCGACCATTCTCTGGTAGCTATTGATGTCGGACACCCCTTAGGAATAGCAACCGTCATGCCAGCATTTTGATAAACATAATGATCGTTCTCCCACCACGTAGCGTACACGTCCGTACTACCGTGAATGATAAGAGGTTTCCCCAAATGATGAGCACACATAATAATACATGAGGTCCCAACATTTTTCAACTTTTATTATTAATTAATACAACCTTGCTAGCGTATTCTTCGTATCATATCATTTCTCATAACGCTTATCATATCATTTATTATATCTTTCCTGATTTATTTATTGTACTAACAAAATTGATATAATTAAATTAGTTTCGGTAGACCATCCAAATGTTGGAATTCAATCGACATGACATGGCCCAACATGATTCGAGGGTGACACAACAAATTAATTGGTTATTTTCAGTTTTGAGGATTCTTATCAAACCCTCGTGGCCTTCAAACCATTCTTCAAACAATTGTATGAATTTAGAGATTGTACAGATAGATATTCATGAGCCTGGATTAGAAATTCTTTCCTTATTTAACTCCTCCGTTTTCCATTCCGATTTCATCCACCGGAGACTACCAACGATCTCAATGGTAGCCGATCACTCAATTCTCCTATGTTTCTTCGTCTCCTTCTTTGCGTTTCAAATCGCCGCCAAGAATCAGAAGGAAGCTCTTGACGCTCTCTACAAGGCCAAGTTTTTCACCAACTCCGCCGATTCATCCGATTTTTTCGTCCGAAACCACGTGCCAGATCAAAACACCGATGTTTTGCCGACGGTTGAGATTTACTATCAGACCGGACTGAAGCAGCAGGACAAAATCGAACGGCTGCCGGGACAACCGCCTAGGGTTGAGTTATCGCAGTACGGCGGCTATGTGACAGTCAACAAATCCGCCGGCCGAGCTTTTTATTACTACTTCGTTGAATCTCCTGAAAACAAGGCCTCGTTGCCGCTTCTTCTCTGGCTCAATGGAGGTTCGTCGGCGACCTGGATTTAAGTGAAATTTGAAAAAATATGTTATTTCAAATGATAATTTTTTATCTTTCTAATATAATTTGAGTAAAAAAACATGATGGGATGGGTTAATAAATGATCAATTGTGTAGGGCCTGGGTGTTCGTCCCTTGGTTATGGAGCCATGGGTGAACTCGGTCCTTTCCGAGCTGGTAGCGACGGGAAAACCCTCTTTCAAAACGACTTCTCATGAATTCATGGTACTAATTGTTTAAACATTTATAGATTTTCATGGTTAAGTTATTAATTATGAAAAATTATTTCTATTTTTAAAAAATTGCTAGTGGCAAATGTGTTGTTTTTGGAATCTCAGGCAAGAGTGGGATTCTCGTACTCCAATACTACATCGGATTACAAAAACAACGGAGATAAGAATACGGCAAAAGACAACTATGCATTTTTGGTGAATTGGTTGGAGAGGTTTCCAGAGTATAAAGATCGAGATTTCTATATCTTTGGTGAAAGTTACGCTGGTCACTACGTCCCTCAACTCGCTCATGTTGTTCTCTCACACAATAAGAAGGTTGGAAAGACGATCGTCAATCTCAAAGGTATTATTGTAAGTATACAAATGGAAACAATATATGAGTTTCTTTCAAACCTTTTAAATTGGGATGGGAAGAAGAAGAAGGAAACTTTTTATTTTCCTCACTTGATGAACTTCATTTCAAATGGGTTTTCCCTCACACAACCTACGTCATTCAATTTCTTTTCTTATCGGTGGTTTTCAGATTGGAAATGCAGTGCTCAATGATGAGACAGATCAAATTGGAACGTACAATTTCTTCGCATCCCATGCACTAATTGCCGATAGAACTGCAAACGACATAAAGAAGTATTGTGACTTCTCGCCAAACTTGACGGTACAGAGCCCGCAGTGCTTAGCGGCGTCGAAAATAGCATACTCTAACATACAAATGATCGACATGTACAACATCTACTATCCACTATGTTTGAATAGTAACCTAACACATCAGCCAAAGAAAGCGTCAGTGATGAACTACGATCCTTGTACTGATGACTACACATATGCGTACTTGAACCAGGCAGAGGTTCAAAGGGCGATGCATGCCAACGTGACGAAGCTTGCACACGATTGGGATCTTTGTAACGATGTCCTCAAGGACTGGACCGATAGTGCTTCCACTATTATTCCTCTATTGCGCGAGTTCATGGACAATGGATTACGAGTCTGAGTTTTTAGGTAATTGAACAATGACTATTAGTTCTTGAGAAAATGGTAATAATTATGAGTAGTATAATTAACTACAATATTGATTTTAGTGGTGACACCGATGGAAATGTACCCATTACTTCCACCAAAGACTCTATAGCCACGATGAAGCTTTCGGTCAAGAAATCTTGGTACCCCTGGTTCGTTCATCATGAGGTACGTTCTTGTAACTCTATTTCCTTATTAAAATAAACGAGTATTTAATTTAAGCTCACGTTAAATTTATAGGTCGGAGGGTATGCAGAAGTGTACGAAGGGGAGTTGACGTTGGCGACCGTGAGAGGGGCAGGTCATGAAGTGCCAAGCTTCCAACCAAAGAAGAGCCCTTGCACTTATCACACACTTCCTTAAAGGGACTTCTCTCCCGCCCTCTTCTCCTTCGTCTCATTCTTCATAACATTTTTTCCATATGTAATTTTAACTTCCCATTAATCTTTTTTAAATTAGGTTCTTCTTAGATACCTCCAATGTCAATATGTAAAACTAATACCTATAATCGGAATGAATAATAAACCGTTAACCATCTTGATCTCAAGTGATTATGTCTGTTTTTAATTTTTTATCCAAATCAATTCACACATAGCTCAACGTTAAAAGTTTGATTTTCCATCTTATTATTATTAAACTAAAATAATTTTTTTGAATTATAAGCTTTGGTTAAAAATGTTCATTTAAGCGGCCACGTTGGGGCTTTGAGGAGACCCATTCTATGCGGGGCAATCTTCATTTAAATAGAGAAGGAGAGAGGGACTAGGGAGAGATTTTTCCCCATTAGATAAACGTGGCGGGGATAGGGACTATGTCCTCCGTGCTTTTTTTACATATAAAGTTCTCAACCACAATACTTAGCATGACGCCACAGTTGTGGTTGGAAAAAGAAATAGTAAAAGAGATAGGAATAGATAGGAATAGATAGAAGCTGCCGTGCTTTATTAATGTTTTTTAACTCAATGCTGAGAGGGTTACACAATTCCAGTATTTATAGCTTATACACTGGATCAGAAATAAATAAAATGATGGAAATCTACCTCAATTCAAATCTACTAGCAATCTCCTAAAATCTTGGTAGTTTGAATATTTGAACATATCTCAACTACTTTAAATCATATCTTTATTTTGAATACTTTGAATCATATCTCAACGCTCCCCTTGATTCAAAGTTGCAGATGTAAGTACAGAGCTTTTCTTTTGACAAGGCCTTTATAAGTATGTCTGCTTTAACCCGTACAATGTTTGTCTCAGCTTGTATACCTTTGTTTCTTTGTCTTCCTCTGTNTACTCCAATACTACATCGGATTACAAAAACAACGGAGATAAGAATACGGCAAAAGACAACTATGCATTTTTGGTGAATTGGTTGGAGAGGTTTCCAGAGTATAAAGATCGAGATTTCTATATCTTTGGTGAAAGTTACGCTGGTCACTACGTCCCTCAACTCGCTCATGTTGTTCTCTCACACAATAAGAAGGTTGGAAAGACGATCGTCAATCTCAAAGGTATTATTGTAAGTATACAAATGGAAACAATATATGAGTTTCTTTCAAACCTTTTAAATTGGGATGGGAAGAAGAAGAAGGAAACTTTTTATTTTCCTCACTTGATGAACTTCATTTCAAATGGGTTTTCCCTCACACAACCTACGTCATTCAATTTCTTTTCTTATCGGTGGTTTTCAGATTGGAAATGCAGTGCTCAATGATGAGACAGATCAAATTGGAACGTACAATTTCTTCGCATCCCATGCACTAATTGCCGATAGAACTGCAAACGACATAAAGAAGTATTGTGACTTCTCGCCAAACTTGACGGTACAGAGCCCGCAGTGCTTAGCGGCGTCGAAAATAGCATACTCTAACATACAAATGATCGACATGTACAACATCTACTATCCACTATGTTTGAATAGTAACCTAACACATCAGCCAAAGAAAGCGTCAGTGATGAACTACGATCCTTGTACTGATGACTACACATATGCGTACTTGAACCAGGCAGAGGTTCAAAGGGCGATGCATGCCAACGTGACGAAGCTTGCACACGATTGGGATCTTTGTAACGATGTCCTCAAGGACTGGACCGATAGTGCTTCCACTATTATTCCTCTATTGCGCGAGTTCATGGACAATGGATTACGAGTCTGAGTTTTTAGGTAATTGAACAATGACTATTAGTTCTTGAGAAAATGGTAATAATTATGAGTAGTATAATTAACTACAATATTGATTTTAGTGGTGACACCGATGGAAATGTACCCATTACTTCCACCAAAGACTCTATAGCCACGATGAAGCTTTCGGTCAAGAAATCTTGGTACCCCTGGTTCGTTCATCATGAGGTACGTTCTTGTAACTCTATTTCCTTATTAAAATAAACGAGTATTTAATTTAAGCTCACGTTAAATTTATAGGTCGGAGGGTATGCAGAAGTGTACGAAGGGGAGTTGACGTTGGCGACCGTGAGAGGGGCAGGTCATGAAGTGCCAAGCTTCCAACCAAAGAAGAGCCCTTGCACTTATCACACACTTCCTTAAAGGGACTTCTCTCCCGCCCTCTTCTCCTTCGTCTCATTCTTCATAACATTTTTTCCATATGTAATTTTAACTTCCCATTAATCTTTTTTAAATTAGGTTCTTCTTAGATACCTCCAATGTCAATATGTAAAACTAATACCTATAATCGGAATGAATAATAAACCGTTAACCATCTTGATCTCAAGTGATTATGTCTGTTTTTAATTTTTTATCCAAATCAATTCACACATAGCTCAACGTTAAAAGTTTGATTTTCCATCTTATTATTATTAAACTAAAATAATTTTTTTGAATTATAAGCTTTGGTTAAAAATGTTCATTTAAGCGGCCACGTTGGGGCTTTGAGGAGACCCATTCTATGCGGGGCAATCTTCATTTAAATAGAGAAGGAGAGAGGGACTAGGGAGAGATTTTTCCCCATTAGATAAACGTGGCGGGGATAGGGACTATGTCCTCCGTGCTTTTTTTACATATAAAGTTCTCAACCACAATACTTAGCATGACGCCACAGTTGTGGTTGGAAAAAGAAATAGTAAAAGAGATAGGAATAGATAGGAATAGATAGAAGCTGCCGTGCTTTATTAATGTTTTTTAACTCAATGCTGAGAGGGTTACACAATTCCAGTATTTATAGCTTATACACTGGATCAGAAATAAATAAAATGATGGAAATCTACCTCAATTCAAATCTACTAGCAATCTCCTAAAATCTTGGTAGTTTGAATATTTGAACATATCTCAACTACTTTAAATCATATCTTTATTTTGAATACTTTGAATCATATCTCAACGCTCCCCTTGATTCAAAGTTGCAGATGTAAGTACAGAGCTTTTCTTTTGACAAGGCCTTTATAAGTATGTCTGCTTTAACCCGTACAATGTTTGTCTCAGCTTGTATACCTTTGTTTCTTTGTCTTCCTCTGTGAATCCCTCTAGCGGTGTTACATAAACCTCTTCTTGTAAATCTCTATCAAATTGATAAACAGGCCACCGCAATGGGCTGCATGTCCCATGTAAATCTCCATAGAACTTTTCGTTTGGCAAGTCAACCATATCTCATGTTCCATTTTTCTCAATGGACTGCATCTCTTCTACCATAGCTTTCTTTCGCTCTTCTTTTTCAGCTGCTTCTTCATAATTCATAGGGTCTGAAATAATAAGAGCAAACTGACATGATGCATATATGCCAGCTAAAGATTTATACTTCCTTGGAGGTATCTCATCTGAAAGTTCTTCCGAAGAATTGTTGTTCAGTGATGCTGAATATGATGAATTTTACACACTTTGTGTTGCAGTGGATGCACTAGGAGATGCATTGGAGTTGACCATTGTCTCTTCATGTGGGGAAACTTCAACTGTAATCTTTTGCTGCTCCTGTTCTTTACTCCAATCCCATCTCACGTTTTCATTCAATATTACATCCCTTCTAACTAAAATGATTTCACTGATGGGGTTGTATAATTTATATGCCTTTGACTGAGTACAATAGCCAATAAAAATGCATTTTTCAAATTTTTCATCAAGCTTTTGACGAATTTGAGGATGTTTCAAAGCATAAACAACACAACCAAAGATTCGTAAATGACTTACAGATGGTTTCCTTCCATGTCATGCTTCATAAGGAGTTCGATTCATAACCGCCTTTGTTGGTGAGATCTTTAATAGATAAACAGATGTTGCTACGGCTTCTGCCCAAAATTGGTTTAGAAGTCTCCTTGCTTGTAACATACTTTTTGCCATCTCCACAATAGTTCGATTTTTTCATTCAGCGATTCCATTTTGTGGAGTGTAGGGAGCTGTTAACTCCCTTTGGATGCTCTCTTCTTCACAAAACAGATTAAACTCTTTAGATATGAACTCACCACCTCTGTCTATGCGAAGAACTTTAATGTGACAGCCACTTTGATTCTCCACCGTAGCTTTAAAAATCTGGAACTTCTGAAAAGGTTCTAACTTATGTTGTAGGAAGTAAACCCAACTCATGCGACTATAGTTATCAATGAATAGTAAAAAGTATGTACTCCCACACAAGGACTTCGTTTGCATTGACCCACATAAATCAGCATGAATTAGTTCTAGATAAGCTAAAGCTCTTTTAGCTTTTCCAACCGGAAAGGACTTCCTAGTCTGCTTGCCATAAATGCATCCTTCACACAAATTAGTTGAATCAATTCTTGGTAATCCGAAAACCATACATTTATCCTTGAGTATTTTCAGGCCGTTCATATGAAGATGTCCATATCTGAGATGTCATAATGTTGAGTCATCTTTCGTGCTAGCAGTAAGAGCAAAATCCTCCATGTTAGAAACATGGAGTGGAAACATCTTATTTGAAGTCATGGCAATTTGAACTTTAGGCCTGATTTCTTATGTGTAATGACACATGCGTTGTCATCAAATAGAACTGAATATCCTCTGGTCATCAATTGTCCAACACTCAATAAATTGTACCCTAAATCAGGTACAGATTGAACATTATCTAATTGTTTTATCTTACCATGACTAGTTTTGACTTTCATTNAGAGGGTTACACAATTCCAGTATTTATAGCTTATACACTGGATCAGAAATAAATAAAATGATGGAAATCTACCTCAATTCAAATCTACTAGCAATCTCCTAAAATCTTGGTAGTTTGAATATTTGAACATATCTCAACTACTTTNCAACTTGCATCTCTTTTGTGTTTCCAAGTTGCACCTTAATTTTTTGCGTCTCATCAAGCTCTTTGAATAAGGATTTGGTGCTTGTCATATGATTCGAGCATCCACTATCAACAAACCATAAGTTACCTTTTTTTGGATTAGTATCCATGCACGCCATAAGCAGCTTTTCTTCTTCTTCATTCTCTGCTACAAAATTCATTCGTTGATTTTTATATCAACAATCAGATTTTGTGTGCCCATACCTTCTGCAATGGTAACATTGTATGACATTCTTTTGTTCATTGAATTGTCTCTGTCCATCACTTCTCCACCTGTTATCACGACCACCAATGGAAGTTGCGAAATTCTCCTCTTCCACGACTTCTACCTGCTAAATGAATATTTTCTCTTTCGTTGTTTTCGTGGTTGGTTGTCTCCTTCACTTGAAGTGCCTTTTTTTCGTTCCTTTCTGATGATCTATTGATTCTTGCCTCATGAGCCTGAAGCGAGCCCATCAGTTCATAAACGGAGAGTATGGATAGATCCTTAGCTTCTTCTATGGCAGCCACCACATGGTCAAACTTTGGAGTCAAGCTTCTCAACACCTTTGCAACAATTGTTTCGTCTGAGATTTTCTTTCCATAGGTACGCATCTGACTGACTATTGTCATTGCTATTGACAAAAAATCAGCAATTGATTTGCCATTCGTCGTTTCAAAATCACGTCTTAGAGATTGCAATTTCACTATTATGACCTTTGAATCTCCTAGAAACTCCTTCGGTAGAATTGACCATGCCTGCTTTGAGGTGGTTGCTGCTGCAATTCGTGAAAAGATAGTCTCATGAACTGCTTCCTGAATAGTGAATAGAGCCTTGACATCGTTTTTCTTGGGTTGTCTTAGTCTCTCATTTTCTTCTATTGTCTGCTCTATTACATCAACTATAATACACATAGGATAAAAAATAATAATAATAATAATAATGAAATAAAATAAAAAATAAAAATAAAAGAAAGAAAGAAAGAAAGCATGAAAGAATGAAAGAATGAATGGAAGAAAGCGTGTGGCAGGGGGACTCTGCCTTGCCACCGCCGAAAACCGCAGGCAGAAAAGACTGTGGAGTAGCCCATTTTCAAGGACCTTTCGAGGGCAGAAGAAGAGGGTTTGAGAGACGTCGGAAATGGAGGAGGAGCTCACAAACTCTTGGAGACCAACCATTGGGAGAACTCGTTGCGAGTCCACGTTGGCCGGAACTTCGCGGTTGAGACCCACAAGCGCCATCTGATCGATTAGGGGAAAAGTTTGAGGATTTCCACCGCCGAGGCTTGGAGCTTGAGGTTAGTGGAGAAAAAGAGTCGAAATGGGCAGAAGGGAACGGAGAATCGAGATATCACTTTGGATCTACGAGATTTGAGGATTGTAGGCGTCGGAAACGAATCAGAGGGAGAGGCGACAGCGAGCATGCAGAGGAATTATCTGGGGAGTTTGGCCAATTTTGGAACCCTCCAAAGACAAAAATCCGAACAAAAATATCAAATATTTCAGATAAGTGCACCTCAGAACCTTGGATTTAACTATGCTCATAATATACATGAAACTATGGTATAAGAAGTATGTTTTAGAAGTTTGAGGTGAGTATGTTTGTTGAAATTTTACTCAAACGCGTATGCAACTACCTTAAGAACTGAGATTCATGACTAGCTTTCCATGATTAGATGATTAAGTTAAGCCTCCGTCACGCATGTTACAGTATTAGCGGTTACCCGGGGACGATTAGGGGTTCGCCAACTAACCCCTAACCGTAAACCTGACTTGATTGTCAGGAGTCCGCATAACTATAGAACTAGCCATTTTATTCTTGAGAGTACCTTGTGGGGACTTGTGGGAAGTTTGCCAGTTAATTTCCTATTAGTGAACCTGTGACGAGTGATAGGGGTCCACAATGGTACATTAGAGTTGGTCGAGGTGATATTGCTCATGCCTATGAGTTAGCGGTTATCCGGGGACGATTAGGGGTTCGCCAACTAACCTCTAATCGTAAACCCGACTCGATTGTCAGGGGTTCGCGTAACTATAGAACTGGCCATTTTATTCTTCAGGGTACCTTGTGGGGACTTGTAGGAAGTTTGCCAGTTAATTTCCTATTAGTGAACCTGTCACAAGTGACAGGGGTCCATAGTGGTACATTAGAGTTGGTCGAGGTGATATTGCTCATGCCTATGAGTTAGCGGTTATCTGGGGACGATTAGGGGTTTGCCAACTAACCTCTAATCGTAAACCTGACTCGATTGTCAGGGGTCCGCGTAACTATAGAACTGCCATTTTTATTCCTGAAGGTACCTTGTGGGGAATTGTAGCAAGTTTACCCGTTAATTTCCTATTAGTGAACCTGTCACGAGTGACAGGGGTCCACATTGGTACATTAGAGCGGTCGAGATTTATTGTTCATGCATATGAGTTAGCAGTTATCCGGGGACGATTAGGGGTTCGCCAACTAACCTCTAATCATGAACTTGACTCGATTGTCAGGGGCCCGCGTAACCATAGAACTGGTCATTTTATTGCTGATGGTACCTTGTAGGGACTTATAGGAAGCTTGCCAGTTAGTTTCTTTTAAGTGAACCTGTCACGAGTGACAGGGGTCTACAGTGGTACACTTGAGAGTTGGTCGATTCCTAAAATGCATGAACCTTGAGTATCGAGGTCACGCTTCGAGGTCGTTGAGATTTGATGATGAAGAAGGGAGACTAGTAGAGACAATTAGCCTAGTGACCTAGAGAACTTAAGAGTATTTCGAGGGCTGGAGGTCTAGATAGGACCATGAACGAAGAGAAACTAGAATGAGAAAATTTAAGGTGTGGTCTAGACAAAGTCGATACGAGGGGGACAAATCCCCAAAAGAGAATAAGATACCAAACGATGAACAAGATCAATAAGACTTAACTAAGAGATGCAAACTACCAGGAAGCTGCTTGCTGAGTATATTTTATATACTCATCTTCAGGTGGAGTTTGATGTAGCAGTCGAGGCGAAGGCACACGTGGGTTGTTGGCTATAGAGAATCCCATCACATTTGAGTCTGTAGTCTTCTTTGTGCTTTGCCTTCAAATCCTGCATTTCACGTGTTTTAGATCGTTTGATGTGATGTATTTTAGTGATCTCTTCTTGTCTTTGTGTGAAAATAAGATTTTCATTACTATTTTTAATTAGATCTCAAATTGCATGCATGAGTTTAAATATTTTAAATTTTATGCATTTTCATTTTTGTACGTCATCGAGTAACGATCTGTTGCTCGAGACTTTCGAAATTTCGGGTCGTTACATCGACAAACTCGTGCTCCACCAAGTCCCATAGCTCCTGCGATCTGAGCAAGGTCTTCATCTTGATGCTCCACCACTCATACTTCTCACCATTAAAGATGGGTAACAACGGTGCAGAGGAAGAAAAACCAGCTACTACCATTTTTGTTTTGTGAAAGAAAATAATCTCTCACCCTCGTGTCAAACGAACTTGGCTCTGATACCAAAATTGTTGGAAAAGGATAGTGAAAGAGATAGGAATACATAAGAATAGATAGAAGCTGCATGCTTTATTAATGTTTTCTTACTCAATGCCTGGGAGGGTTACACAATTACAGTATTTATAGCTTATACAGTAGACCAGAAATAAGTAAAGGATAGAAATCTAGATAAATTCAAATCTACTAACAATCTCCTAAAATTTTTGTAGTTTGAATATTTGAACATATCTCAACTACTTTAAATCATATCTTCATTTTGAATACTTTGAATCATATCTCAACAGTTGCTGCCATGAACTACAGTTCGCTGCTTCTAAGATTGCCTAGAGATCAATTTTCCGTTGAGATAAAATGTCATTCCTACTGTGCTTTTTCTCTTGTCAATGTCTCTAGCTAAATCACTATGGGTAAAATCGACTAATTCTTCAGGACCTCACCCTTTTCGATAACTCAACCCCTAGCTTGTGGTTCCATTCACATAGCGAACAATGTGTTTAACCGCTTGATGTGCATCATAGTGGCCTTTTCCATGTACCCACTCATTATTTTGAAAACATATGAAAGGTCTGGACGAGTATTTGTCAAGTACCTTAGACTTCCGATGACATGCCTATACTTGGTGGAATTCACCAAGTTTCCTTCAGCATCTTTCTCGAGTTGTGACTTTGCTTCCATGGGATACTTGGTTGGGTTGCACTCTATCATCTTAAATTGCTGCAATAACTTCTTAGCATAGGTCGATTGCTTTCGCATGATGCAATCTTTCCTTTGGTCCACTTCAATACCGAGGTAGTACGTGAGTAACCCAAGATCATTCATCTCAAATTCTTTCGCCATTTGCTACTTGAACTCTTTGACGCCTTCTACCCTTGTACTAGTGACGATCAGGTCATCAACGTATACGCCAACTATGATTGTTTCAGCCCCACTGTTTCTGGTATACACTTCTTATTCTTGCGAGCACTTCATGAAGTCCAGACTCTTTAAGCTCTTGTCCAGACCTATGTTCCAGGCCCTTGGTGCTTGCTGTAAACCTAGAGGATCTTTGACAACTTGTACACTTTGTGTTCTTCGGCTTTGACGACGAACCCTTCTAGTTTGGCAAAATACATTTATTCTTGGAGGTCACCATTTAGAAATGCTGATTTGACGTCCAAGTGAAGGATCTCCCACCCGTGTTGAGCTGCAAGGGTAAAAATCAACCTTATAGTGTCCAATCTGGCCACAGGCGTGAAAACCTCCTCAAAATCAACTTCTTGTCGTTGCACGTATCCCTTTGTCACGAGTCTTGCTTTATGCTTGATGACATTTCCTTCACTATTCTTCTTCAACTTAAACACTCACTTCAAACCGATGGGCTTGTGTCCGGACGATAAGTTAGTTAGTGCCCATTTCTTGTTATTCTCAATGCTTGAAGCTCTTTTTGCATGGCCTCCTACCACATCGTCTCAGTTGCTACCACATGGTAGGTTGTCGGCTCCGCGAGCAACACTAACTCATTCGGATCCAATTCTTCTTCAAGTTTATCCGCATAAATTTCAACATGAAAAAGAAACTTCTTTGGTTCATCCTTTGTTGTGGATCCTCTTGTGCTCTCGTCTGAGCTCTCTTGTTCTAAAGAGTCCATCACGCCTTTTGGTGTGCCAGTGATGACATGTGTAGACTTGTTGGTGTTGTTATAGGGGCACTTTTTAGGTCTATTGAGATTTTCGATCCCACTTATGTTTCTCATTCTTAAGAATATAATAATAGAGATTTTGTTTTGGATTCCCGGTTGTGCCGAGAAAGCCATAGTAGAAGCTCAGAAGACCCTGGAACCATTAGAGAATGAGCTTGAAAACAAGAAGTTCTTCGGAGGAGAGGAAATTGGGTTGGTGGACATTGTAGGACCTATTTTGGCCGGGTGGATTCCTGCCATTGAAGAAGCTTTAGGATTTGAGCTTCTCATAACCCACAAGTTTCCAAACCTGAAAAAATGGACCGAAGAGTTAGTGAACAACCAGGTTATGCCTCAAAAGGATGCGCTGGTTGCCTTTTTTTAAAATGTTGGGTTTAATCGAAAAAATTGAAAGATGAAATCAAAGTTCGTGTTATGCTATCACAAATAAATTCAGTTTTTTTCTTCTCTTTTTTATGTCCTAAATTAAATTTTAATAGTGAAGTTTTCAATTGCTTATTGTAAATTAAACAAAAATAAAAGTCGAATATAGTTTTGGTTAAATTATAAAATATAATTTTATTGTCAACTTATTATGAAGTTTGTACTAAATCTAAATATTCTAACATTTTTTTTTTTTTACTTTAATAATAATTTTAAAAACTTTATAAAAATTTAGAGGTAATATTATTTTAAACAAAAGACGTCTCTTTTTTATAATATTATTTGTAAGGACAGTGTGTATTTTCTTTTTAAATTTTTGGTTAAGAAAAATGTCAAACTCTGGAAGGTGGTAACGTGGTGATAGGTGGTATGACTGGTAAAGCCACGTGGGTGTGGGAGAAGTTTTAAGTTTAATTTAAACTAAATTATATAAAATAAAATTCACTTTAAAAATACATCTTTTAACTTTTAAAATTAAATAATCCCTAGTTGATTTGCACAAATTTACTCGTAGGATAGACATGGAATAGTATGAGAATGTAGTTTTTAGTTTATGTTTGGAATTATGAGTGCTTTAGCTTGTAAATTCTAAGATATTTATACTAGGTTGTATCTAGAACCTCATGACTGACCATTAATTTTTGTTATAAATAACTTTTCAAGATTGGTTAGGAACCTTACCAAGAATCATGAATGTACGTTAGGGAAATGAGCAATCCCGAACCTAGGTTCAGAACCTACCAAATCAAAGAATGTGGCAAGTGTCGTACCCTCCGTCCCTAGGAGACTAGGACAACCGGGAGTCTTCGAGACCTCGTGTGAAATCCCATATGGATTGGGGAGGAGAAAAAAACATTTCTTATAAGAACGAAACATTTCTTATAAGGGTGTGAAAACTTCTCCCTAGAATATGTGTTTTAAAAACCTTGAGGGGAAGCTCAAAATAGAAAACCCAAAGAGGACAATATCTACTAACAGTGGGTCTGAAACGTTACAAATGGTATCAGAGCCAGACACTAGGAGATGTGCTAGCAAGGAGGCTGAGCCCCGAAGAGAGGTGGACATGAGATGGTGGGGGGTGGACATGAGATGCCCAAAGATGACAATATCTGCTAGTGGTGAGTTTGGGTTGTTATACCTTGTGTGGGTACGACCAAGAGATTCGCAACAATCCCTTAGTTGGAAACTCGTCCATAGGGGTAAGAGTAATATTTAGAGATCGCACCTCATAGATACTTACCCCAGTAAGACACTAAAAGGGTTTAGTCATGCTCCAGGTTAAGTAATTAGGAAGAGTTCGAGCTTACACCTCATAGATAGTCGTTCATTGTAATCCTTCAGGAGCTAGAGTAGCGATGTTGGGCCCTAAAATACAATGTGTCATATAAAGGCCTCATGTGGGTACGATCAAGGGATTCCCAACTGTCCCTTAGTCGGGATCTGATCCACAAGTGTGAGAGTAATGGTTAAAGGTTGCACCTCACATATACTTGATAAGGACACCAAAAGATTTAGTCAAATTCCATGATAAGTAGTTGGGAAGAGTTACGTCCCCATGCCCTATCCCTTGCCCTATCTTTGTGGCAGTAGTAGGGTCATGCCCGACGCTCTATTAGTGTAGTAAGGTTCTCCAAGTAGAGTCATGTCCTATCCTTTGGTAGTATGCAGGGTATTGATCCTTATACTTTTCACATGCTAAGCGAGCGTTCTATAATCTTTGTACTTTAAGCATATTAACCGAGTGTTCTACCATCTAAGCTATATCTCTTTGCAACCATTCATAAACATTTATAACTTAATATGAAAATAATAAACTTGAGTAGCATAAAAAAAACATGAATGATTTAGAAGCTTACTAAACAATTAACAAAGTCTATCAATAATATAACAAAAATTAAGCTTTTAAATTTGCACCAAAATTAAAGAAAAAATGGAGATGTAGGGTATCAATTCTCGTACCTCTCACCTACTAAGAATGTACTCTATAATCTAAGCGAGTACATATCATTACAATGAAACCTAATGGTTCACAAATATTTATAATCTAACATAAAAGTAAATTTTAAAAGCATATGAAATCATGAATGCTTACTAAACCATTAACAAAGCTGATCATAATATAACAAAGATCAAAATTTTAAATTAGAACAAACAAAAATGGAGAAATGTAGATGTGAGGTATTAATCTCCGTAAATCTTGCATGTCAAGTATCAAGGTCATATTTATCTAAGACATGTTGCCTATGCCCGCATGGTCGTGCCATGTCAAACTCTTTTACTGACTTTCACGTTGTATTACTTTCATATTTCATTTTATGTTCTATGACCATTCGACGAAATCATGTCTACTCCAGTCAAATATGAATCGCCTCAAAATGTATTAAGGGGACTAAGTAGTCATCAAACCTCTCTGGACCAAGTATTTTCTCTTGCCTACATATTTTCAATGCAATTGACTTTTACGATGCTTACTTTCAACTTGTTTTCAATGATTTTCCTCGACCACATTTTCTAAAATATTTTCTCTCAAAAAGTGGCTCGAGCTCGACTATTGTATTATTTATACGTAAACTAAGATTTTTACACGGCTAACTTGTTCGTTAGGTTAGAAAAAGTGGTGCAAAATTGTTGTTCTTTTGTCGAAAGGAGTGTGATTGTGATAAGTGGTAACAAAGTTGAGTTAGCTCTTAGTCCCGTTAAAGAAAAAAACGATGTCTGCAACAAAGCATTCGAGTAAGTCGTAAGTTGAGCGACTCATTGAGATCGAACATGAAATGTTGTTCCTCAAAGAAGTATTTGACATAGGCATCCTAGAAGAACGAGTGGTGGAACTAAATGAAAACGTCACAGGAATTGATGCTATGAGCACCCGCCTGGATGGGTTGTCAATAAAAGAATTGATATTTAGGATTGACTCCCTAAAAGAAAGAGCTGCACAACCGAATAGACTAGAAAGTCGAGGTAGCTCCTAAAGCTCTATAGCACACATGAAAAAACGTGTCAAGGAGTAAGATAGTTCACAAAAGAGATGCTGAAGCCTTTTAATGAGTTGATTGAAGACTTCATGGCAACAATAGACAGCATCAAGCTAGAGATTGTCAAAATGAACACTACGATATGCTCCCATCCATGCCAGAGATTGTCAAAAGACCATCCTCGACCAATTCTCGAAATATGTCACATTCGTACTCCCATCCAAGATATGCTCGGTCAAATTGACTCTCCAACTGCTCTTCAAACATATTGTAAAGTTGTGGGGTATTCCGTCAAGCATCGTTAGCGACAAAGATGGCAGATTTATTAAGACATCCAAGACATAGTTATTCATGTTCTTGACGAAAATGATGAATATCTCTTCGACCTACGCCCATAGACTAATGGACAAACCGAGTGATTCAAATGTTTGCTGGAAGAATATTTACGACACTTCATTGATGCTTGTCAAAAAAATTGGGTACAGTTACTAGATGTAGCCCAATTCTGCTTTAATTGCGAAACTAGTTCATCAACTTGGAAGAGCCACTTTGAAATTGTGAGACAACCATCCCTATCCCATATTATTCACCACCCATTTGCATGGAAGAATCTTCATACTCAACTTCACAAAGGAATGGAAGCAGACAACATATATAGGTCAGATTTTACCTAAAAAAATCTTCCAAACTTATGAAGAAGTGGACAAACAAAAAGGGTTGCCCCTCCAATTCTGAGTAGGAGACCAAGCCCACGTAGAAAGCATACATGTGTGCCTATTTAGTTAGCCTTGAGGCTAGAACATTTCCNAAAAAAAAAAAAAAAAAAAAAGAAAAGAAAAGACCAATGACTTGTTATAAAATACGAGGGTCCAGTTAAAGTTCTTAAGAAAATCGAGGGTATGTCTTATAGGGGCATTACCTACATGGACCAAAATTTGCCCAGTAATCCATGTGAGTAACCTAAAGTCTTACCACCACGATCCAAACGACGACAAACCCAGAATAGATCTAAAATAGAAAGATTCAGGAGAAGTCGAGATGATCCTAGCAGACAGAGTTAGGAAAGTAAGAAGACTTGTACAGAGAATTCGAGAATTCCTCGTCAAATGGAAGAACCTCCCTATAGAGGAAACAAGTCGAAGACCTGTACAGAGAATTCGAGAATTCCTCGTCAAATGGAAGAACCTCCCTATAAAGGAAACGTCGAAGACCTAGACTCCGCCACGACCTATATTGCTAAATTTAAACATAGTCGGTTGACAGGACGTCAACCAATTAGGTGGGAGAGTATTATTAGAATCACACAACGCACATACTTAATATAGATGAACGCAAGAAACAAAAGAGAGAAAATGTAAGAAAAAATATTGGCAAGGTTTGAGAGAATTTCTTGTTTTCATGATTTTCCTCCCCACATGCTCAACCATATGTCTAGATTGCACCTCACTATCAATGGAGATGTAGGTAATTGATCCCCGTACCTCTTGCATGCTAAGTGAGCGCTCTATCATCTAAACTAGATCCTCGTACAATGTTGCTAACCTATTATTGAACTTTTGTAATAGTGAATTGAACCATTTAGTGTCTCTTGAACTTATTTATGATTTCAAAATATTACCAAACCTATTAAACAATTAAAAAATCATCCTAACTAAAATAGAAAAATAGTTATATTAAAATTTTAATAATTAAAATTTCTTAAAAATTTAGAGACTAATGGTAACACCAGAGCCCCAACAAAGTATTAAATACCCAATTTTTTCCTAATAAAGTCCAAAGTTTTGGTCTTAGAAACTAAATTTCAACATTGGGTAGAATAAAAATTTGCATAAAAGAATTCTATGAACCAAAAAAAATATATATATATAAATAAAATAGTAAAAATGAAGAAAAAGTCGGTCAAAGTCAGCAAAATGATCCTTTTGTCACCTTGCCTAATTAGGGGTCTTGTTAAGCCCTAAGAGTTCTAATGAGTAAGGAGAAGAAAAAAAAAAGTTTAGGAATTCTTGAGAGCGAGTTTAGAAATAGAAGTTTGCCGATCTTCCTTCACAAAACGCTGAATTAGGTTAGCGACATCTATTTTGAGCCTTTGAGTCACTCAATTCCGTCAAGAATTGAAGAAGGGTAAGTATAAATTTTAGGTTTTTTTTAATTCAAGTTTTCCTCTAAATCCAAGAGTTTTTCTTGGAATTAGGGTTTGATTTATAGGTATGTAGGAGGAATTTCGTACAAAATTCATGAAGGAAGCCATAGTTAGTTCGAATTGGAAGACGACATTCCAAAGAACGTCAAGAATTTACAAGATTGCAAGTTATACTGTTTTAGTCCATATTTTAACGTGTTTATTTCCTTCCTAAAACTAAGAGAAAAATACTTAGGTATATATGGGTTAAAAGTTTATAATTTTTTTTTTTTTTTCAAAGAAACTAAGCTAATTTGAGATAAATAAGAAAATTTATAAACTCAAAAGAAAATAGGTTGAATATGTGAAAAACACAAAAATCTGGAAAGCTAAATAAGGAGGATGAATTGCAGGTGAACATGTGTCAAGCGCTAAGTGGATGAACGTGGCAGGCGGAGAGAGTGACACGCGTCAAGCGTTGGGTGGACAATCACAGCTAGCTGAGAGTGCCGTCCGCCAATGGCAGGGGAAGCACATCCGGCGGACAGCGCGCCACGTGTCACGGTCGTACTTTCTCAACCGTGCGGCGTTGTGAACTTGATATGCTCACGAGAAGTTATGAGTGGAACCCAAGCATATATATTTTTCACCTGGTTTTGTGGCTTTGTTAGATCTTAGGTGAAATTTGTCTTCGCCAACTAGACATTACTTGTGCGGGATCCAAGCTTGTTCGGTCACATGCCGTCGGCACGTGCATGTTCAATCATCTGCGACACAACTAACTTGTCTCTACACTAGGCCAAGTCATTGGGCCCGACCTTGCCTCTTCTCAGGCAAAGTCTTTCAATGCAACGTCACATCCAACATCTTGTCATCTTGATTCCCTATCGACATAGTTCATAGGTCTTGACATTGTTGGCTTTTTGGCCTTGATCTCACTTTAATTAATTTCAATCAATTAATTGATGTTTTGATGATAACAAACCTACTTTTTAATTATTAATTATTTTCAGTATTTTGAACTGTCCACAGTATAAAGTCGGGAATAACAATTTCAACGACTTTTCAATTACTCAAATCAGAGCTAAAACGAAGAAATTACAGTCGAGACAACATACCCGACGTGATGATGTGGCAGCAAAATCAAAATGATGGACAAATCAAAATATATCAAAGTATGACATTTATGATTTTGGGAGAGTAACAAATGGTGGAGTTTTTCTTATTACTATATTTTTAAATAAAGTTATTTTTACAAAATATAAATTTGAATCTAACCGTTACTCACATCGATTTTTATTATTACTATATTATATTATTATATTATTATATTTTAAAATTTTGGTGGTTACTCACATAGTTTTTATTATTATTATATTATTATATTTATAATAAATTTTGAATTTCATTTGACCGTTACTCACATAACTTTTTATTATTATTATATTATATTACTATTATATTAAAATTTTGAAATAAATGAATTTAGAAAATTTTCTTATTTATTTACTTTTAATCTCCACCTTCCATTATTCCTAACACAATCCAATGGTCAATATTCAATCCTACATTTTGCCACTTTTCTCCTCTATATAAACTCATCTTCCCCACATTTTAAAATACACAACTTACATACATTCTCCAATCCTCATTTGTTCAAAGTCTCCATTGTTTGTTGCTCTCTCCAAGCTTACAAGTTTATTTCTTTTCATCTTATTCTTGAGAGGGATTATTTTTGTATTGTGAGGAAATAGTTGTGAGTATCCCAAATTGTAAATCTACTCTTTGAGAGAGTTGTGGTGTGTTATTATCAAACTCAAATACTTGTATCGGTTTGATCCTGCGCCGTGGAAAGGATTGAGTTTGCTCTTGAACTCGTAAAAAGAGCGGTGTAGCGGTTTGGCTCAGATCCGTGGAAAGAGTCGAGAAAGTTCTTTATTCAAATTCCCAAGAGGCGCTTGGGGAGTGGAGTAGGTCGAGTTTGACCGAACCACTATAAAACTACGGTGTCATTTTCTCTAACTCTTTTCTATTTAATTTCAAAATTATTATTGTGATTTATTGCATGTTCTACTTGATTATTGTTTTGACTTGAATTACTTTGTTATAGTAATTATCATCTTTTACTTATTTGTAAAAAGTTTCATCATTAGAAAAATTAATCACGTTTAAACACTTTTATCGTTAAAACCCTATTCACCCCCCTCTAGGGTTGCCATACCGATCCAACAGACATCATCCCAAGTCACGAGGTATCATTGGCCATCGCAGCTCACTCAGTCATGTTATCGAGAACGAGACCACATGTCGTTCATAATCTCAAAACATCCTAAACATCTATTCATCTAGGTTCAATCAAGGCATTGTCCCTTCTATACCCATGTTATTTACGGACACCGTATTGGATAGGGGGTGTATACCTTCAAAATCAAACTAAACGATTGTCCAAAAACTAACCAAAACTATCCTTTAAGAAAGAAATTAGAGATGAAAATACCCTAAATCATGCAATCGACCTGCTCACAAAAACCTACCTCTCTACCAACTAAACAAGCTGACATCTCAAAGTCAAAGACAAACCCATTTTGAATACCCACTTTTGATGTCGCATGGGCTTACGACATATAGAATACTCATTTAGGAGCTGCTATAAAAAGAATGAAAGGAAGAGGAAATGGCAGAGGAAAGGTGAAATGGGAGAAAAAGTGTTGGTGTTTGGGGCATGGTTCAGTCCTTTCAGCCGACGAGTAGAATTGGCTCTGAAACTAAAGGGTATTCAATATGATTACATTGAAGAACAAATATACAAGAAGAAGAGCGATTTGATTCTAAAATATAACCCTGTTTACAAGAAGGTGCCCACCTTCGTCCATGCCGGCAAGCCCATTGCAGAGTCCATTGTTATCCTTCAGTACATTGACGAGACTTGGAAGGAAAACCCCCTTTTGCCTCAGGATCCCTATCAAAAAGCTCTGGCTCTGTTCTGGGCCAAGTTCATGGATGACAAGGTAAGCACTTTTGATATACATGTGTGTGTGTGTGTATCAGGTGGTTGATATCATTTGGGTTTCTATTTTTGTGGATTCACAGCTGCTGCAAGCATTGATGAAGGCGAGGAGAAGGCAGGGGAAGGAGAAAGAGGAGGCAGTGGCAGAGGCAGGTGAGGCATTGAGAGCATTAGAAGAAGAGCTGAAAGGGAAGAAGTTCTTTGGAGGAGAAACGTTGGGATTTGTGGACATTGTTGCTAACTTCATAGCTTATTGGACTCCAGCCATGGAAGAGGCTTTGGGAGAGGAAGTACTAACCAGAGAATTGCAGCAGCTTCCTAGGCTACGTCAATGGTGCCATGACTTCGTTGAACATAGCGTCGTGAAACAGACTCTGTCCCCTAAAACTGAACTCCTCGAGTTCATGTCGACTCAGTTTGGAACTAAACCAACATGAATGCTTAGTGAGTGAGGAGTGTGTTGGACATGTCCCACGATCAATTAAAGGAATAACGTCGAGACCTTTTGCAGTAAAGAAAGCTTAAAAACACTTACGTTTATCAATTATCTTTCTTGTGAAAATGACGGGAGAAATCACAATTGATCTCTTTCAAATTCCTAAACTTTCTCATCAAATTAAGCAACTACTAACCATTCTTCCTACTTAAACACTAGCAATTTCCCTAAACCTATTCAAGCCAATAACTCCTAAACAATTATCCTAAAATTCGTCTAGGTTAATAACTTTTTTTTGCTAAGGCAAGCTTATTAACTCACATTCTCCTCCGTAAGCTTGACTATGTTCAAGTTTTTTTACTTTGAGCAACTCCCACATGCCTACCAGGCTTAACCCTTGCTAGAGTCTTTGTGAGAATTTTTAGCTTAACCCTTGCTAGAGTCTTTGTGAGAATTTTTGCACGTTGCTCTCTAGTTTCAACTTTGATTGGTCCCTAATCAACTCTGACTTTTTCATAAAAAAATTTAAGTCTCTTCTGCTGCGGAGAGAATTCTTCATCTTGTAGGGTACTCCTTTGTCCTTCAACCTTCTTTTTAGGCTGCTCTCTAGGTTTCTTTTGTTAAGATGGCAAGTTTGAAGTCTCATTTCTCTTACGCCCTTTTTCTGGGTCATCTTGGTTGAGATGATAAGTTTGATGAAACATATCAACTTGTAGGTTGCACTTACGCTCATTAAAGCAGCCTCTAGTTGCTTCTTGGATCTATATTTGGGTTCCTTTTTCTCCTGACCTATTGATAGTCTTTTGGAAGATGTTGAAGATGTTGATAATCTTTCAATAGTATCTTATATAGGTGGTTTCGCGACCATTTTACCTTCATCAACGGGGCTCCATTATGGTAGTATATCTTGAGGAAGAGGCTGACTATCTCCACTCTACTACCTTCTTCTGTCATTTGACCAAGGCTAATAATGTTGCTCTTCAAACTCGGGATGTAATACACCTTGGTCAATAGACGTTGATCACTGTTCTTACACTGGAACAAGATAGATCCTTTACCTTGTATCGATATAATTGATCCGTCGCAAAGTTTCACGTTTCCAATGAACTTCTCATCAAGCTCCTTTAACGTTGCTCGATCTCCAGTCATATGATTGCTCGCTCCGTTCTCTAGGTACCACATACTAGTCTCCACTTGGTCTTCTCTGTCTGCGAAGGAGTTTGCATAACCTTTTCTTCATTGAGCACCAACTGGTTGGACATTCCCTCGGCCAACATCAATGTGGGCTCTTCATCTTCGAAGAACATGAGGTTTGCCTCCTCATCGCTCTCCTTGTTGTGGCACTCTACCGCATAATACCCGTATTTTCCACAAGAGTATCACTTGATCATACTCTTGTCCTTCTGAGGGTTGGCATTTTCATGGGTTTGCGAGATATTGTCAAGACCTCCTCTGCCACCATGTCTAGGGCCGCGTCCATGATCTCTTTTCATCAATGTGGGCTCTTCATCTTCCAAGAACATGAGGTTTGCCTCCTCATCGCTCCCCTTGTTGTGGCACTCTACCGCATAATACCCGTATTTTCCACAAGAGTATCACTTGATCATACTTTTGTCCTTCTGAGGGTTGGCATTTTCATGGGTTTGCGAGATATTGTCAAGACCTGCTCTGCCACATGTCCAGGGCCGCGTCCATGATCTCTTTTTTCTTTGTTATGGCTGCCATGTCCACTCGAACCAGAAAAAAAAGAGTCATCTGCATCTTTCCTTTTCGTCCGTGCGAGTCACTCCTCATGTGTGAGTAATAGGTATTTCTCCTCCTCTTTGTCTTCATAGCCACGAAGTCTCTCCTCATGGACCTTAAGACAACCAACGACCTCCTCAACCGACATGATTTTGAGGTCGTCGAACTGCACGGAGGTATCAATCTGCATGAATCTTGAGGGTGGCTCAAAGGAACTTCTTGACGACAAAGATCTCCTTCATCACGTCGACTAATGAACAGATGTCACTAACGATCGTCGTCAACTTCATGGAAAATTCGTCTATTGACTCACTTTCCTTCATGCTGATAGGCTTGAACTCAGTCTTCAAGGTCTGCACATTTGCTTCCTTAANCAATAGACGTTGATCACTGTTCTTACACTGGAACAAGATAGATCCTTTACCTTGTATCGATATAATTGATCCGTCGCAAAGTTTCACGTTTCCAATGAACTTCTCATCAAGCTCCTTTAACGTTGCTCGATCTCCAGTCATATGATTGCTCGCTCCGTTCTCTAGGTACCACATACTAGTCTCCACTTGGTCTTCTCTGTCTGCGAAGGAGTTTGCATAACCTTTTCTTCATTGAGCACCAACTGGTTGGACATTCCCTCGGCCAACATCAATGTGGGCTCTTCATCTTCGAAGAACATGAGGTTTGCCTCCTCATCGCTCTCCTTGTTGTGGCACTCTACCGCATAATACCCGTATTTTCCACAAGAGTATCACTTGATCATACTTTTGTCCTTCTGAGGGTTGGCATTTTCATGGGTTTGCGAGATATTGTCAAGACCTGCTCTGCCACATGTCCAGGGCCGCGTCCATGATCTCTTTTTTCTTTGTTATGGCTGCCATGTCCACTCGAACCAGAAAAAAAAGAGTCATCTGCATCTTTCCTTTTCGTCCGTGCGAGTCACTCCTCATGTGTGAGTAATAGGTATTTCTCCTCCTCTTTGTCTTCATAGCCACGAAGTCTCTCCTCATGGACCTTAAGACAACCAACGACCTCCTCAACCGACATGATTTTGAGGTCGTCGAACTGCACGGAGGTATCAATCTGCATGAATCTTGAGGGTGGCTCAAAGGAACTTCTTGACGACAAAGATCTCCTTCATCACGTCGACTAATGAACAGATGTCACTAACGATCGTCGTCAACTTCATGGAAAATTCGTCTATTGACTCACTTTCCTTCATGCTGATAGGCTTGAACTCAGTCTTCAAGGTCTGCACATTTGCTTCCTTAACACGTTCCACACCCACATGCATTGTTTGCAGCGTCTCCCATGTTGGATTTCGATAATCGGCCAGGGAAATCCTTTCTTTTCGGTGAGAGGAAATTGTCGGCAGGAGGTTGTTGGAAGAAAGATAAAATGCGTAAAATAACGAAGAGAAGGACTCAAAGTTTGACTGCTCTTCAAAATCAGGTTTTTCAAATCTTCTAAACAGATATAACCTAAAACCTTCTGAACAGATTTCCTATTTAAATATAATCTAAAACCTTGTAACAGATTTCCTATTTAAATATAACCTAAAACCTTCTGACAGATTTCCTATTTAAATATAACCTAAAACCTTCTAACAGATTTCCTATTTAAATATAACCTAAAACCATTTTCTATTTAAATATAACCTAAAACCATTTCCTATTTAAATATAACCTAAAACCTTCTAAACAGATTTCCTATTTAAATATAATCCTAAAACCTTCTAACAGATTTCCTATTTAAATATAACCCTAAAACCTTCTAACAGATTTCCTATTTAAATATAACCTAAAACCTTCTAAACAGACAGACCTAAAACCTTCTCCTATTTAAATATAACCTAAAACCTTCTAAACAGACCTAAAACCTTCTAAACAGGCCTAAAACCTTCTAAACAGACCTATAACCTTCTAAACAGACCTATAACCTTCTAAACAGACCTAAAACCTTCTAAACAGACCTAAAACCTTCTAAACAGACCTAAAACCTTCTAAACAGACCTAAAACCTTCTAAACAGACCTAAATATAACCTAAAAGCTTTAAACAGATTTCCTATTTAAATATAATCTAAAACCTTAACCTTCTAAACAGATTTCCTATTTAAATATAATCTAAAACCTTCTAAACAGATTTCCTATTTAAATATTGGAGAGTGGCCAACTGAATCTGTCCCCCTTCCTATAAAATTGCATCTGTCCCCTTCCTATAAAATTGCATCTAATAATTCGGTAATCCATTCGACGTGTTTGTCAAAGGGTCAAACTGTCAAAGGGTCAAACGGAGAATTCGGTAATCCATTCGACGTGTTTGTCAAAGGGTCAAACGGAGAATTTCGGTAATCCATTCGACGTGTTTGTCAAAGGGTCAAACGGAGAATTAAAGGTAAACGTGTGAATCTAAATAAGGAAAAACAAAGGTTTTATCTAACATCCCATGCTGCCTTTACGAGTCCTTCTCTGCCAATATGAGATGGACGTCCTTTGGGACTGCTTGGTAGATGGCGATAAGAGTCATCTTGTCCTTACGCTCCTCAACGTTCTCACCATGCTCGATGGCGTCCCACCTGCTTTGTGCTTGTAAGTTAACACGCATCTTTATCGACCATGCTGCGTAGTTACTCTTCATGAGTAGCGGGTACTGGAGCTTTACACTCCCCTCCCTTCCACTTCTTATCGTTGTCACATCTCCTCCAACGACTTTGTATAGTGACAACATTTGTTTCGGCATCCTAGTTCTGATACCAAATGTTGAAAATGACCCACAATCGTAGTTCTGATACCAAATGTTGAAAATGACCCACAATCGAAATACGTCGAAACAAACAACTGAGGTAGAAAGAACAACGTGACCACCGAAGAGACCTTTTGGAGCAAAGAAAGCTAGCACTTATGCTTATTAATTTTCTGTATTGTGTGAAAATTCTCTATATTGTGCTAAAATAAGATACAGAGTATTTACGGTGGGGAAAGCACAACAGATCTCCTAATTTTGTCCTCAAATTCCTAAACTTTCTCCAACTACTCACAGTTCCTCCAAACTAACAATTTCCCTAAACTTATTCAACTCAATTAACTCCTATCCAATTATCCTAAAATTGCTCTAGTTTAATAACTTCTTTTACTAATCGAGCTTTTAATTCACAAGAGAGTGAGGATGAATATGACCCACGATCAAAATAGGTAGAAACAAGTAAAAGAAGTAAAGGAACAACTTGAGAGGAGAGATCGAAGTCGAGCTCTGAAACTGTGTTTACCGGGGCGGGGCTCGTTAATCTAGCTATGAGACTGGGCTTCTCTTGAGCCATAATCTAAAGCCCAGTGTTTGAATTCGTGCTGTGTGTTTAAAGCAGAAATAATAAAGAAATGGAAGTTGAAAGAGGGAAGGAGACAGACAGTCAAAGTTAAGAACAAGAATATGCCTAAAACACAGACACAGACACACACTTGTATAATGCATGGCTAAACGACACTCCCCAACCCTGTCCCGCTAATCAACCTCACATGCTCCCACCACTTTCTTTAATCACCTTTTTTTTTTTTTCTTTTTTTTTTTTCTTTTGTCGTCGTCTCTTTTTCTTCTTCTACTCATCTCGATCTTGAAACTATAACGAATTATTTAGTGATTTATTAAATTTATAATTGTTAAATCTTCATTTATTAATCTCGATCTCGAAACTATAACGAAATATTTAGTTTGTTGGTGAATGAGAGTTTATTAAACTTATAGTAATTAAGTCTTCATTTGTTAATCCCGAACTCGAAACTGAAACGAGTTGTTTAGTTTGTTGGTTTACAAGAGTTTATTAGTGTACTTAGCTTGTCAATAAGAAAATTATAATACATAATAGACGAGTTTAATTGATATATTATTTTTAATTGAAGTAATAAAAAATATATTTAAAATGTAATATTTAAATAAATATTTGGTGGTCTATGAAAAATAGTTTCTTTAATGCAAATATAGCGTACACATAAAACCAAGCATTATAAATTGTTTCTTTAATTATTCATAATTTGGTATGCTAACAATTTTAAATAATATTATTTTAAAAGCTAATACCTTTAATTAATTTTATAAATATTATGCATTTAATTGACATGATTCTTACATTTTCACAAAAGAAATAATTTTTAAAAATGGGGATTTAGAGAAATGTACAATCAGTAATTTATAAATATTTAGTTAGTTTTGTGATTATTATTATTCTATATATTTATTTCTAAATTAGTTATTACTATATAAATAATAATAACAAATCAAAAATAAACCGTTCAAATTCAAATAACATATATTGTGGTAACATATGCTCAAGATTTGGATCAAAATTGTGCGACATGATAAGGTTACTTCTCACTTTGAAAAGTGAAAAAAGCTATCTCCACAGACCAACCTGCTTACTTGCATGTGTCCTATGAAGCAAATCATGTTTAACTGGGTCACTGGAAAAATGTTTATTGGTATAGGCAGTAACTTTCAATTCTGTAAAGTTTTTCTTAGTCATACGATATAGATGCGATCCTGATTCATTCATGTATCCCTCTTGTACTCGGATGTCACGTATGCATGTCTCACATACCCAAATCAAATAAGTATTTTGGTTGGGAAGCAGCGAAAAATGTTAGTCAAAGAAATTGAAGAGAAGAACATGCAAATTGAGAGACAAAACTAACCAATTTTGGTCCCGATGACTAAATAATTTATTTTCCGTATCTTCAAATCCAAAAGCAAAGGTAGTGTAGGAAGAAGGGGCCCAATGCTGTGAAGATGTTCCTAATGCACATACAACAATAAGTAAGCGTGCTGCGTGAGCCATAATAATGACCACAATCATAGTGCCTCAAATTGACGCCAACAGAGCCCATCCCATCCCATCCCATCCCATCCACTCGTTCTGCGGTGTCGCCGACTCGATCAGCCACCGTGGACGGCGGAGATATGGTGTGAAATTCGAAGGGGAAGATCGGGGGTGAGAGATTGTTGAATTTGGGTGAATTTATATGCAACAGTGGAGGAGGGGAGAATATGTGGAAAAGGCAGAGAGGGCGGTGGGGGCACTGAGGGACAGAGGGGGCCAAGGGGATTTACGATTGGGGATTTTTGTCGAACAGCTTTGGCGCAATTCCCGCAATTCCCATAACCCATATCTCTCAAATACATATTCAATATCTTCTTACTTCCACTTTCTCCCGGGTGGGTGCAAGTCTAAGAACGAATCGACCCATTTGAATTGATCCAAGATTCTAATCATTGATTTGATTGAAAAAAAAAACAATATTAACATAACTATGTGAGGATGGTTGAATACTGACATCATATCAAATATCATCATAGATGAACTATAATCGATGATCGAGTTCTTGTGGGCGTCGGCCCTCGTTCTCAAGGTTGGTCTCGTTGGTGAAGGTAATGGAGCATAGAGTGTTTGAATTAGGCATAGCAAATTAAGCTTTAAGTAAGTTTAAAGGCAAAGGAGAAAAGAAGAAGACAATGCTTTGATAAAGGAGAAATTATGAGTATGGGTGGCTACCCAAGTAGGGTTCGCCAATCTTAACACTCACTCAAAACATATTAAATTATTACTTCTATGTCAAGCTTCACGAGGCTCTCGAGGGCCACTACTGCCTCTCCTCGACTAATTACGACTCCAATTATGAAATTTAGCAACTATATGTTAACTTGAGTAGAACTTAATTGAATCAAGTATTATATTCCTCACTCAAAACGAAACGATTTAAATTGTTATAGGTAAAACTACGCCTGCCACCTAATCAAACACTAAAGGACATGTGTCTACGGTCAAGCGTGAAGTACGTCAAGATTGCTCTTGACTTAACATGAAGCTCGACTGAGAATGTATGGAACATATTGACAAAACACTCATTGTCTACTAGATAAAGATTATCTAAGAACGTTTATTTTCCCTCTAACAGAAATCTCATATCGACAAAGATATTGATAAACCTCGAAAAATTCATATATATATATATATATAAATCCCTTTTTTGAACTCCCACCATGTGGGGTTGGCATTTTGATTATGGGCTTCAATGATGTTCACTTGAGGAATGTCTTTTTTTCTTTTTCTTTTTCCTTTTTTTTTTTAAATTATTTTTTCTGTGTTTCTCTCTCCATCTTTACCAAAGACAGCTTAAAAAAAAATAATAATAATAATAAAAAAAATCTTAAAATAGAAAATTAAAACAAATAATAATGCCATATTAACATACAACACAACATGTTGTCTCATTTTAATCTCGAATAATAATAATAATAATTAGAAATAATTACACATATTATATCTCCTGTCATTATTTCAAACCTACTCGAAAAGTATGAATTTGTAAGAATATATACAAATAAATCATTAAAAAAAGCCAACTTTTAAAAATATGGTAGAGGTATTTAATTTAATTTTATATTTAATAGATTCAATACACCATCAAACTTCTAATTTTGTGTTTATTAATTTTTACAAAAATTAACTGATATAATAAACATAAAAGTAAATAAATTTGAAAAAGAAAAAAAAAAAGATTTATAATGATAGATAGGATTAATATGATTTTATATAATTGTCTCACCCCCTTATCATTCAAACATGCTACCCATAATCATGGCCTCACCATCCCCATATGAGTCGATTTATTTTATTTTATTTTTCAATAAATGAAAAAGAAAAAAAAAAAAAAAGTGAGTGGAAGAAGAATAAATGGGAGGCACGTTGTTGGTATGCTCCTCATTAATGTTTTTCCTTGAATTTATTTTCAACATCTCAAAAATCAAACAGACANAAAAAAAAAAAAAAAAAAAAAAAAAAAAAACTATTTTATTTTAAATTTTAAAAAAACAAGAAAAAAAAAACGTATATTTGCAATTGCATGCTCTCTTCTCTATGTCGGCGCCGGCATCCTCTGTTTCTAAAGATTTTGCCCTGTTTTCTCAATGACGGCGGCGGCGGTTCCTCCACAGCTCAAAAACCCTAAACCCTAAACCCTAAACCTAATCCATTTTCATTTCATTTAATTATATTAAATTAATAATTAAATTAAAACTTTTTTTTTTTTTTTTTGTAAGTCTAAACTTTAGGCCTTAATTTCCTAATTTTTAAGAACAAATTATATTTTATTCCCAACTCCTAGCATTTCTTCAACCAAGTTGACTCTTCATCTATTTTCATATATATATATATATATATATATATATATATATATTGTTGACTTTTTAAAAATTCTATCATAAATACGAAAAATACTTATCCTACAAAAATACTAATAATTGACTAATAATATATTTATTTATTTAACAAACAGAAAGAAAAATCATTTTAAGCTTATAAAAATATAAATAATAAATTAAGGTTGAATATCTTTAGATGGCATTTAAATGACAAAAATATACCGATTTTATAATTATAATTTTAAACTTCTAAAAATATTTCAAAAATATCAAAATTATTCTTAAGTTTTAAAAATATTTTATTTAACTTTTAAAAATAAAATACCTTTAATTAAAAAGTTCAAAATATTTTAAATTTTATATTTTAATACGATTATTTTTATTAATTTAGTTATATTATTAATTATTAATTATGATAATTTCTTTTTATTTTTTTAATTTTTTATTTAGAAATATCTGGTCCGATGGGGACAGACTACAGAATCACGCAGAAAATCAGAGAGCACCGTTCCGACCAGTCGGTCCCACTTTCACCTTCTCACTTTCCTCACGCGCCGAAATAGCGGTGGCGAACAAATCCAAACGAATACGACCTTTGCCCTCCTGGTTCCCACGTCCTCGCCACGTCACCTGCATATTTTGAATTTTTAATTCCGAATATTAAAAAAAAAAAAAAAAAGAATAATGGCTGTAATTATTTAATTCCCGGACGTTAAATCGATAAATCAAATTTAGTATATGGACTAGTATTGGTGTCCACGACGGAGCCGTTAAATCTCGCCGTTCCACACCGGCCGTTTTTCCCCGACTTTGAGATTTTGTTTCTTTTTTTTTTTAATAATGAAGTCAACATTTATTTAAAATTTAAAATTTAAAAGTCTGTTTTTTGGGCTGACGTGGAAAAGCAGACAGTGATTTGGGAAGACAGGCGAAATTCGTCGCTGGCAAATTACAGGGCGTTGGCCGAGGCAGGGTAAAATTGGAAAAGTTAAAAAAGTAATTATTTATTTTTCAAAATAAGTTGAAAATATTTAAATTGGAGCAGAAATAATTAAATATTCAACAGAATGCCGAGTACTTCTGCCACGTGTTCTAATATTCATCATTTATTCATGATATTCATAAATATGCATGTCCTACGTGGCTGTCAAACTCTTTTACGAGAAATTTTACAATTTTGTCTCATATATTAAACAAAAAAAAAAAAAAAAAACTATAAAAACATTTTAGAGTAATTTTTACGTCAATATTTTCCATTTTAAAATTTTATTTGAAACGACGAAAACATGTTCTACTAGTTTCTCTTTCAAATTTCTAGACGACCCTAATTTTTAATACGATCCCCATAATTCATATATGTTCCATTTTCATTTAGATTTGTACGAGCCGAGATTATGTCATCGAAAATTTTTCCACAACAAATCTCATGTCGTAAAGAGATCTGGAACATATCACAACGTGCTCTCTTTTTTTTTCGTTTCTTTGAAATTTAAAGATTATCTTATATTTGAATGATATAATTATATGTAGTTTTTACGTTAAATTTATTGAAATTTGAGGTGCGTTATTTTAATTATTGTATTTAGAATTTAAAAATGGAGTTAATTTGAAGGGATATATTATGGAAACAGCCCCCTTAGCATTACTTTTTGGTATAATTATGTGAAAATTAATTTTAAAAAAACGAAAAAGGAAATAATTATTTGAATTATTATCACTAAATAATTATTTGAATTATTAATACTAAATTATCAAACACAATTTCAGAAATCAACGTATATTGCTACATATTTTGGTCAATTATTTCAATAAATTACCAACCTCTATTTAAAAACTAAAATAATAAAAAATATAAAAGGGTAAAAAGGTAAAAATGGGGGCAAATGGGACGGCTGAAATATCTTCCACTGCACGCAAATCTTCGGGCAGTTCATTGCTTTATCACGTCCTTATCACTCCGACAGAAATATCACACACTATGCGGGGGCAAATACGTCATTATACTCCTACCCTAAAACCTTAAATATCTGCTCCTTTTTAATTCAATTTTTTCTTTATAAAGATTAATTTTGTTACGAGTGAAATTTGACCATCAGAACAAACACAAAATATAAGAAATTTCGTAGAAGTCCAAGTTTCATGTTTTACTTTGTGTGAGGAATGTGTGCAAAATGCTCTCGGTCTTTCTGATTTTGGTCCGGTCCATTTCAATATAATTATCTTTTGATTCACGTAAATGTTAAGTGCATTACGTTGGTTGAAAAAACTAGCATTAAAAATATTTGTCATATTTAAAGAGTGAGAAAGAATATGAGAAAACAAAAGTGGAACCAAGACAGAGACGATTCAAATGAGGATCCTTATGTGATATGAACTAAGACATCAATCATGCAATATTGTCAAAATTGTCAAAAAAAAAANTATGAACCAAAAGACATCAATCATACAATATACTTCAATGAAGATGTGAAGAAAAGGTTGTCAAAATTATCAAAAGATGTTTCAATTTATGAATGAAATTTGATTGTTATAAATTTTGGGTGGATTATAATTTTGAGTTATGGTATTTATTTAATGTATTTTAAGGCTTATTTACTAGTAGTTAATTATAATTATAAAGTATATATCGTGGCTAATTATAGTCATGAAATATAGGTCCAACTTTTGGAATGTCTCGGGAAGGTTAAAAGTTTTCATTTTGATGTTATATAAAGTCATGTATGTTATCTTTGTAAAATAGACTTAGAAAACGTAGTAAAAAAAACATTTATGCTTTCCTTTGGCCAATGACTAAGTTTTTTTTGCAATTGTGTGTAATTATTAATGTTTGACATGATTCGATCTAACAAGGTAATCTGAATCATACTTCACTTATAGTGATTCCTCATCTTTCTATAGGAAGAATACAGGAAGCTACAACTAAGTGATCTTCTACTCAACAAGGTTGACCAAGAGAAGAGAGCGTGAAACTCGAGAAAAAGAATGAATGGAATATGTCAATACTTGACTTCGATCTTAGAGAGGCTCGTTAATCAAGTTCCTTGTTGATCAAGCACCGTCGAATAAGACCTAAACACTATAACTATAAAACACCAAACCCTTTTAAGAACACAAACCCACTAAAATCTTACTTAATCCATAATTATTTAAAAAAAAAAAAAAATTATAAATATATATTATTGCTAATATAGAAGTGGCTGACTTAAAATGCGGTTTTGGTTTCTACGGAAAACGGAACAAGTGAGAGAGGCCCATTGGCCCACTGCGATTTCCCCGTTTAAATAAAAAATTAAACAAAAATTAATCATTAATTAATTACTATTTTCTTAAACAAATTAGAAAATTAAAAAAAAAACATGGGTCCTAGTCACATGGTGGGAGAGAGTGGCTTCCATTTGCCAAGTGGTCCCCACAAACTCCTTCCAAATGGACCACAACTTGCCCAGCCACTTATGCATGCGCGTATTCTCCACGCTCCAAAACACGCGCGTGACTCTCAACCTCTCTCTCTCTCTTTTATTTATATACTTTTTCACTTCCTCTGCTTTTTTAAAAAACGTACTCCGAGGCTTCCCTTTCAGTCTCTTCTTCTTCTTCTTCTTCTTCCTTCTTCGTTTCTCTCTGTATTTTATTTTCATTCTGGTTTCTGGCTTTTTGTTAATGGTTTATTCTTCTTCCCTTCCCCCTTCTTATACTGTTCCTCTCACTGTGCGCTTAAACCCTTGACCCCATTTCCTCTGTTTTCAATCTTTTCTTTCTTTTTCCTTCTGATTTGACTGCATCCCCTTTTTCACTTCCTTCAAACCCTACTCATTCTCTTCTTCTTCTTCTTCTTAAGCCTCAACCAATCGGCTAAAAAAACAGACCCCCCTCCCCCCATCTCTGCAAACTACTCTGTTTCTCTCTCTTCTTTTGGGGGTACTAATCGTTGGTTGCTTTAGTTCTTTTGGGGCTTTTTTCAGCTTTTTCGAAATGGCTGAGAGTTTGGATGATGGTGAGTTTTGGCTTCCTCCCAAGTTTCTTAACGATGACGACTTGTTCTTGGAGGAGAAGTGTGTGGGTAATGATGCTAAGAAGAGAAGAGATGGAGCTGGAGTTGGGTTGCACCCATTTGAGTATTCTCTTGGATTTGGGCCTTTTGGGGTTTCTTCTGATCTTGGTTCGCCGGTTGAATCTCTAATTGGTTCCAGCGAAACAGAGAGTGATGAAGACGAATACATTGCTGGGTTGATGACTCAAATGGCACGCTCCACTCTGGAAGATGGGTTTGGACTCGACAAATCTCATGTATGAAATGAACAATATGTTTGGTTTCTTCATTTTTTTCATTTCTGGTTTGGGGTTGTATCATCTTTTTAAATCTTTTTTCAAACAGGGTTGGCGCTCCTCTGGTTCTCCTCAGTCAACGCTGTGTACTGTAGGAAGTGGGTGTGGCTGCAAACAGAGCTCTAGCAGGGGAAGCCCAAATGCCCATTCGGTAGTCTCTCATCCACAGCTCACTCTGGATCTACTCTACGCCGCCGCCGGTGAAGTATCGAAGATGCGTATGAATGAAGAGGCTTACAATTTCGTGAACAATCGTGGACATTCTGTTCCCCCTAGAAAGCCCTCTCCGGTCACTGTTCCGGTCAAAAACCGCGACAACGATGCCGGCGTTTACCAACAACTACAAGCTTCCCAAGTATGTTAAATCAGTAGCGGTTTTCATTTCTTGAGCTTGGTCTCTGTTTTGTCTCTTACGAGAAATTGTTTTTGTTTACAGTTTTTACTTCTGAAACGACAACAACTCATCGAGCAAATGAACACGGCGGCTCGTGTCGGACTGGTAGCAGGCTCTGTTAGACACCCGCAGCCTCAAGTGCCGCAAAACAGAGGAAGAAACAGCGAGTTCTTCGATGGAAGAAACTGTCGCTCTGCCGTTGGTTTAACGTCTCAACCCCCTTGGGCTCCTCCTCCTCCTCCTCCTCGGAAACACTCTGTAAATCCCTCCCCGAATGGCTCCGGTATGAGGGCCGTGTTTCTCGGGGTTCCCGGCGGGAAGAGGGAATGCGCCGGCACCGGTGTATTCTTGCCACGACAAATCGGCGCCGTCTCCGAAACCCGAAAGAAGCCAGGTCTGTAGCAAATTTCTTCCACATAGAATCTCAAATTCACCTCAAAATCTCATCTAACAAACGGATAATTTCATCTTCAAACAGCTGGTTCGACTGTGCTAGTTCCTGCTAGAGTGATGCAGGCGCTGAATCTAAACCTAGACGACATGTACGTTCAACGGACTCAGCCCCAACAGCTCCAATCTCGTTCCCCATCAGTGTTCAACCCAGGGAAGAACGGTATGAACCGTTCATAAAATCCTCATTTCTGAAAACCCCATCATTTAATTTCGCCATTTTTGCTTATAGATGGTTCTGTGTTGTTGGATTTACCACAGATATATCTGGTAGAGGGCGGAGTGAGAGCTTGTTGGCACAGCAGAAGGCGATGAATCTCCGGGCAGCGGTGGCCGGAGTAAACCATGAGATAGGGCGGCTTCCACAAGAGTGGAGTTACTAAAGAAGCCATAGAGGATCAAGTAGAGATTTAGTTACTAACTGGTGTGTGATTTTTAGGGGTAGAGAAGAAGAAGATAAGATTAGAAGGATAATTAAGAGAAAATTAATGAAGGTTTGTTGGATTATATTAATGTATTATTATTATTATTATTATTATTATTATTATAGGAATAGAGAGAGTTTTTGTTTAATTAAAATAGGAAAAGGGGTAAAGAGAAGAAGAACAAAGGGGATTAGAATGGGATTAGACTAAGATTAAGATTAAGATTAAGATTAAGGTTAAATAAAGTTGTGTTTAAGTGGGAGTTTTATTTTGTTCTTTTGATTGGGGGCTTAAAACCCCATACTTATATAATCAATGTTTTATGGAATGGGAATGGGAATGGGAAGAATTTGTTTTGTAAAAGGGCAAATTGGTAAAACTTTCTTTGGATTCCAATTTGTCCCCTGCCCATCCTTCTAATAAAGTTACATATATATAACAAATTTTCTCACTTTCTTCCTCTTTTACCCTTTTCACTATTTCTTACTTTTTATGAATATATTGCTCTACTATCATCATACCAACTTCGTAAATATATTTTTATTTTAATTATTTATGGTAATATCACTAATGTAGATTTTTATGAAACTAAAAATAATAATAATAAACAAAAAGAAACGAATCAAAATTAGAAAAAATATAAAATAATTAAGCAAATGTTTATGATNGAAAAGGGGTAAAGAGAAGAAGAACAAAGGGGATTAGAATGGGATTAGACTAAGATTAAGATTAAGATTAAGATTAAGGTTAAATAAAGTTGTGTTTAAGTGGGAGTTTTATTTTGTTCTTTTGATTGGGGGCTTAAAACCCCATACTTATATAATCAATGTTTTATGGAATGGGAATGGGAATGGGAAGAATTTGTTTTGTAAAAGGGCAAATTGGTAAAACTTTCTTTGGATTCCAATTTGTCCCCTGCCCATCCTTCTAATAAAGTTACATATATATAACAAATTTTCTCACTTTCTTCCTCTTTTACCCTTTTCACTATTTCTTACTTTTTATGAATATATTGCTCTACTATCATCATACCAACTTCGTAAATATATTTTTATTTTAATTATTTATGGTAATATCACTAATGTAGATTTTTATGAAACTAAAAATAATAATAATAAACAAAAAGAAACGAATCAAAATTAGAAAAAATATAAAATAATTAAGCAAATGTTTATGATTTAAAAAAAAAAAAAAAAAAAGAGTGAAAGAAAACATAGCATTGGAACTTTCAAAATTTACAAAATAAATAAAAAAATAAAAAGGGATGACACGTAGATTTGGTGTGGAAGGGAAGAGAGTGTGGGATGGCTTTGCCTTTTGCTTTCCCCGAGAACTTGCTTTGCTGTCTTCTCTCTCTTTCTTTCTTTCTCCTTTTTCATTTTAGTCCTCCACTTTTTACATATTTTTCAATTTAGTCCCTTCTTTTTTTCTTTTTTTTTTTTAATTCAAATTTTTAATCCTCCACATATTCAAAACTTTAAAAAAAAAATATGTAATTATTTTTTAAAATTTATAACGTAGAAATTTTAAATAGTTTAAATGGTGAATAAATTAAATAAACATTTCAAACTACAATTATATATTGAGTTTTAGAAATGATAGAAATTATTATTATTATCTCAATGGTAAGTGGATGCCATGTGAGGGTTTCTATTCAACATTTCCCATTGATTTCGTACCAAATTCAAACTTTAACTCAAGGATTAGACATAAAATTTAATTTTATACCTTTACGGTACAACGTTGATAAATTCAATGATTTATGTGAAATTTCAAGTTGGAACATTTCTTGAAAAGACATGGAAATCTCTCTTTAATAAACGCGTTTTAAAACTGCGAAGTTGACGGCTATACGTAATAAGTCAAAATAAATAATATCCTATCAGACAAAATTATATAAAATTAAAAAAAAGTAACATAAATGTTTTTTTTTAAAGAAAATATATTTGGGCGGATAAAAAAAACCTCAAACTTATTTAAAGAAATTATTGCTCCAATTTATGTTTTGTCCGAATTAACATTATTGGTATGAATCCACATGAATGGGGAGTCAAAAAAATAAATGATATTAATGTGAAATTAAATATTTTTCTCACCCTACACGCAAATTTAAAGCACCAATAATAATAATAATAATAATAATAATAATAATAATAATAAAATCAATATAGTTCAAAATAATGTAAATATAAAGCAGCAAAAGTGATGACTCAGCACGTGCCCTGCTATTTCCTTTGTCAGATTTTCTATTTTCTTTTTTCTTTTTTCTTTTTCATAATCTTTTACAATTTCCTGATAATATTATCTTAAATACGCAAAACTAATAATATTATTATTATTATTTGTACTATATTTTAATTCTCCCTACTATTTTTAAATATTGAACTTTATTTCTTCATGCATTATTTCCCTCTCTTTTTGTAAATTTTTTTAGAAATTTTCTCAAATTCACCTAAAACATAGACTAGATACCTGAGAAAATGAGACTTTCGTCTAATTGATTGGTTAAATAAAAGATTATGAGTACATATGTGAGAGATGTTAGACGAACACGACTCTCCACAATGATATGATATTGTCCACTTTGAGCATAAGCTCTCATGATTTTGCTCTGGGCTTCCCCAAAAGGCCTCATACTAATGGAGTTAGTATTCTTCACTTATAAATCCATGATCATTCCCTAACTTAGCCGATGTGGGACTTCCATCATCCAACACCTCCCCTCGAACAAAGTGTGCCTCCCCTTAATCGAGGCTCGACTCCTTTGGAGTCTTAGTCATTTTTTACTGCCTTCAAGGAGGCTTGACTCCTTTTCTTTTGGAGTTCTTTGTTTAATATTTGAGGATTCACCAATCTATTGACACGACTAAGTTTAGGGCATGACTCTAATACCATGTTAGGAATCACGACTCTCCACAATCATATGATTTTGTCCACTTTGAGCATAAGCTCTCGTGAGTTTGCTTTGGGTTTCCCCCAAAAGACATCATTCCAATGAAAGAGAGTATTCTATGTTTATAAACCCATGATCATTAACCAATGTGGGACCCTTTTAAGGAAGCTCAAAGCAAAGCAATGAGAGTTTATGCTAAAAGTGGACAATATCATACCATTGTGGAGAGTCGTGTTCGTCTAACCCGGGTCACGGTCATAAATTAAAAAAATAATAATATGATTTAAGAAAAAAAAAATGTAATAAAAGGTATGATTTGTTGTAATAATAAGGTGAAAGGGTAGGGAGTGGTGGTGGAGACATGTGTAGGCACGTGGACAAGGCGCGCGCCCACTGCCCGTCGAAGGGCGGCACGTTTTAGGTTAGTTAGATGTGTACATGCGCGCGTGTCTGCGCCCCAACCAACGCAGCACAAGCACCACGCCCACCTTCCGCTCAATTCCCTTCCTCCTCTCTCATTTTCCCTTTTCTTTTTCCTTCTATAATTGTTGCCTCTTATTTTAGGTAAAATTACAAAACTGTTAACTTTTATTTTATAATATACCCGACACTCATTATTATCTAAAAGTTTATAGTTTAATATTTCAACTCGTTAAAGCTATATTGTTGAGAGATTGAATTAAAAGACGGTTGAAAGTTAGAAATGTGATATCATATATTAAAGTGAGGAACTCATGAACTCGAAATGATTGAATGAATAAATACTTTATATTTAATTTTATACTACATTATATTGAGTTAATAGTCATTTGTCATGATGTCGTTTAAAAAGTAGATTAGTTGCGTGATTGAGAGATTCTTTTTTAATATTAATTAATTTCATTTTAAGTAGTTATTACAATTAAATTCAATTCAATAAATGAGAGATTTGAACGCCTAATCTATTTGTTGAACTATATATATGAACAATTAAAATAGTTTGTCGTCGAGTTTAGGTACAAGATGGATATGTAATCGACTTTATTATGAATTCATAATTACTTGGTAGATATTTGGATGAAATTGAAAAATATTAAATTTTTTAAAATTTATCAACGAACATCAACTACTTCAAGATCCTATTGATGCTATTGATGGTGGCATGGTTGTTATCCTACTCAATTAGTTGTTGAGCTAATTTGCACAAGCAAACCAACTATATTTATTACAAATAAAAATTAACAAATCGATTTGATTTCGACCATGTAAATTGAAGTCACAGGGAGTAGATTGATATTTTTTTTATGGTATTAATCTCGCTTATCTGAAAATAAGGTTATAATCCAACTCAACCTCCATCTTTATTTTTAAGATTATTATCATGATAAAAAATATTTAACGTGTATAATGGATGTTACTAATGTGGTGTGATTTATGAATGTTTTATATTTGAGATTTATGAAATTTTAGTAATGATGGTAACATGAATTATGGATAAATAATATATATATTTTAAAAATAATTAAAAAAATAACTCGACAACCAAACCCAAAAAAATAGAGTGTTGGGTTGGATTAGAGTGTGAACTTATTGGAGTGGAGTGGTTCCGGTCACCAATTTAATCAACTCCAAAATTCAAATGAGTTTAAATCCCTACTTCTAATTTTTTTTTTTTAATTATAAAAAAATTTATTTTATTTTATTTAATTTAGTCCAAAATTCTATGCTTCATAAAATTTGAGTTTTTTTATAAGAAAAAAAAAATTATATTTGAATTTGAAATGTGGTTTAATTATTTTTAATTTTAAGATGTAGATCCGATAATTCTAACTGGTTTTGAGGGCATTTAAATTAAATCCTTTAATTTACAAGTAAAAAATGACTGCAAATGGTCCAATTTGATGGGCCCAATTCAGCCCAGGCCCAGGCCCAGCTCTCAAGTTTGGTTGGACACGCCGTCTGCACGAGTTTCCAATTCCACGTACAGACCAGGCCGGACTGATGTTTGGGACGAGATCAACGAAGAACGAACGAGATTCAAGTTCAACTGTTCTTTGATTCCCGACCATTAGCTCTGCGAGCTTCAAATTCATCTCCTTCTCTTACTCTTCAGGTAATTCTCACGTTTGATTCTTCTCCGACCCCGAATCTTTTTCCTTTTACCTCAGTCAACATTTCTTGTGTTGAGTTGAGTTGAGTTCCTGAGATCAGTCTCACTGGAAGTTTTTTGTTTGTTCTTTTGGATAATTCTCTGATGAAACTAAGATGTGAATTGTTGATTGAATTTCTACTATGAATTCCCATTCTTCGGCTTGAAGGCTAGAGTTCGCTGTTTTCTTGAGTTCCCATCCGCCATTAATGATCACAACTACTTCTGCTTTTCTGCCTTAATTATATTTAGTATATATTATTTTTCCGTTTTCAGCTTTCTTTCCAAGTTAATCGGCCATGGCAGTTGATACGGAGCAGGAACTCTTACCTCAGAAAAAGAAAGAACCCTCTGAGGACGAGAAGAGGTACCCCTCATTGGCCACGGAATTCTGGCCCCTTTCATCAACAATAATGGTTGATAACCAGCGCTTCTGATGTTTTTTTTTTTTTTAAATTCTTGCCTGTGTATATAATTCTGGACCTAAAGGAAGGCGAAAATTGTGCCCGGAAGCTTGATGAAAGCCTTGATGAGACCCGGAGGTGGTGAATTGACACCTTCGGAAGGTGATCAGGTTGCTAATATACACGTTTAAACTTTTTTTTTTTTTATCCTTGAGACTTGTTAAAATGTTCACTGCCTGTGTTGCTTATTTTAGTTCAAAAATCTAAATAAGTTGTTTGAACTTCTAGGCAACGCACGACATGTGTTTCAGGCTCAAAATCCATTGGTTTCTCAGAGCTTATGTTGAATCTTGGAGTAAATAGGATAAGATAAATGTGATTGTGTGCTTTGGTGTTGTAGGTTGTCTATCACTGCACCGTACGAACACTTGATGGATTTGTTGTTGAATCGACTCGATCAGAATATGGAGGTGAGTTGATAGTTTGCTTTTAAGGAATGCATCTTTGGGGAATATGGATTTTTGGTGGAGCTGACTAACGAAAAACTATGTCCGTACTGCTTTAGCTGTTGACTGAATATCAAAGTTGTTTTCAGTCATTTGATTATCCAACACTTCCAGAAGTTTTGACATTGAAGCTGATGACTTCTGGTCGTCAAACATATTCCTAACCAGAAGAATCATTATTGTTGTGATTTGGAATTCTACCAAAAAAAGAACTTTATTGTTTATTTCTTTTGTGTGGATGAATAATGTCTTCTTTTTACATATCAGGGAAGGGCATTCCAACAAGGCATATTTTAGGCAAAAGCAAAATGATATTGGGATTGCTAGAAGGTATTCCGACAATGTTGAAGGGTGAAGTGGCTATGGTAATTTTCTTTCTTGAGCTTGGTGCATCTGTATTACCTTAAGAGGAAGATAATAACATCTCTTGGACATTTGTTACAATTAACCGTTTTTACTGCTGTTTCAGTTCAAGATGAAACCCCAAATGCACTACGGGGAGGAGGACTGCCCACTTTCAGTCAGTAGCAGCTTCCCGAAGGAAGATGAACTGCATTTTGAGATTGAGATGTTGGATTTTTTTAAGGCCAAGGCAAGAAATCTCAAAGTTTAATGTTTTTCGTATCATGTGAATCACATAAAAATCGAACGACAGTAAAACTTTCTAAAATATAAAGATTCATGTTGTAAATAATATTTACTTCAGGACCGTAGATGAAATCTAGTGATGCTGACTCATTAATATGCATACACCTTTTTCACTTCCTAACCTTCTTAATACATATTTTTCCTTGCTTGGTCTGGCCCCTCAACCTTAAAGATCTTGGCTTGTGTCTGATTGTGATCTGGTAGTTATTAACTTTTCTTATTGATATGTTTGCAGGTTGTGAGCAACGATTTTGGTGTTGTGAAGAAGGTATTGGTAAAAATGAAACAAGCGTTACTAAGTAATTTGTAGTGTTTCTATAGTTGAGTAAAAATACACATTTTAAGCAATATATCTTAGAGTTTCAACTCTCAAGTATACAAACTTAGATACATCAGTGGAATTTCTAATAGTCGCAATTGGCATTGCTGTTTAATGGAACAAATGTTGATTTAATATATCACATGACCATAGAAAATAACTACAGGGGTTTATACGGATATGATTAGCAGAATTTAAGATGGGATGTTAAACGTAGGGGGTGCTGGGAAAGTTTTTCTTTTAACATGTGGAAAACTCTGTGGAATGCTCCTGATGAATATGAAAGGTGAGTTTACAATTTTTTACGTTTTGATATTTTTTAACAGGTTATTAATGAGGGGCAGGGTTGGGAATCACCAAGGGAGCCTTACGAGATCAAAGCCTGGTATATGTGTTTTCCTTACGTTATTCTTTTATCTTTCATATCTGTTCTTATTTGATATGTCGAGAACCAAACTGAGTTTGTAGTTGAAAATGTGGATGCCTCTAGGATTTCCGCAAGGACAGGTGACGGTAAAGTGATTCTATCACGCACAACGGGAGAGCCATACTTTTTCACTTTTGGAAAGTCGGAGGTTAATGTTCAAGACCTTGTCTAATTGTCCTATTTGTCTATTTCCTCACTTAATCTCTTTGCATGTATGTTAGGTACCAAAAGGTTTAGAAATGGGAATTGGAACGATGACACGAGGAGAAAAGGCTGTAATATTTGTCACTAGTCAGTATTTAACTCCATCTCCTCTAATTACGGTGGAGGATGGTATTGAAGAAGTTCATTTCGAAGTGGAGCTTGTCCACTTCATTCAGGTTAGTGAAGTCATTGTTAAACTAGATTATATTGCATCATTGATCTGCTTGGGGGTGGATTTACTACCCTTTGTTTAAATTGATTCTTTCTGTCATTAACCTACTTTGAAAAAGCTGATTGTTTGATTATCCTTTTGCTAAACTTATTACTTATGTATCTCTCACAATCATTGAGCTTAACCCTCTAGTAATGAATGAGTAGGTAAGAGACATGCTTGGAGATGGACGGCTGATCAAACGACGAATTCGTGATGGAAAAGGTCTGGGTTCAGAACTGTACTCTCACTCAAATTGACATTTATAAGGAACATAGACAAATTAGAGCCACGAGTTTGATGAAATTTCCTTATATGATTGTAGTATGTGACGTACTTGAACATTGTTTTTGTCCATCAATGATAATACTTCCATATTCTCTGGAATAATCAGGTGATTTTCCAATGGATTGCCCTCTTCATGACAGTCTATTACGTGTGCATTACAAGGCCATGCTGAGTGAAGATAAAAGAGTTTTCTACGATACAAAAGTCGATAATGATGGTCAGCCATTGGAATTCCAATCTGGAGAAGGGCTTGTGAGTTGTCTTCCCTTTTATTACTGACAGTAACTCAGCTCGTGGATTCTTTTGTTGATTATGAGAGATGATCTACTAGAAAGGCTGTTATGGTAAATAGAAAAGGAAAATGGGGAAATGTCTTCCCAAACAATTAGTTAGCACACTACATGGAGCGTATATATCGTTAGGAAGGACATAAGAAAGAGTTATGGTCCTTTGAAATTGGATTGGCAGGGTTCTGTAAGATGCATTTGCATGTTTTTGAGTTCATTAATACTAAATAGTACATCGGATGACCAAAGGTCTTGTCTTTAAAAACAGGGTAGTGTGTTCTACCAAATAATCTTTTTCATCAACCTTCCATGATTTCTTTGCGTGGTTTGTTTAAGGAGGTTCCAACAATTTTTGAATTGATTATGTCTGGGATTCTGGGTAGAAGCTCTGTGCTTTCTAACCTGCATGTGCTTAAGATAGTAATTGTCAAGTTTATGGCTCATGATTGTGTAATAGGTTCCTGAGGGATTTGAAATGTCTGTCCGTTTGATGTTGCCTGGAGAAATAGCGCTAGTTACTTGCCCTCCAGATTATGCATATGACAAGTTCCCGAGGTTATACTCGACCTTTCTTTTTAGTAACTTAATTGTATCTTGGTTTTCCAAAATATGTATGACTCAATGTAATCTTTGACGTGCTTTTTTCTATGTGCTCAGGCCAGCTGATGTTCCAGCAGGTGCTCACGTTCAATGGGAAATTGAACTTCTTGGTTTTGAGATGCCAAAGGTGCAACTATTCAGTTTTTCGGATCTTTGGTTTGGTTACTTTTGTTCATCCTTTGTCCTTTTGTGTTCTCATTTCTCCCCCTCGTGGAGTTTGTATCTTTTGTGCGTCTCTTTTCATTTTATCAATAAAAAAGTTTCATTTTTTGTTAAAAGAAAAGAGAGGCCAAAGGCGCAAATAAGTTAAATAGTTGCCAGTACTATTGTTATTGTTTAGCATTAGACTCTTCGCACGTGCCCTTAATTTTAAACTCCCAATAGGTATCCTCCAATGCTGCAATTTTTTTGCAGTACATTTCGAACAAACATTGAATCATCTTGTTTTTGAGTTGTTGATCGTGCAGATACTTCTTTGTTCATAATCTTCATTTATGATATCTGATCCTGGCATGGCAATAACCTCATCTGTGAATTATAAGTTCAAAATGTCTGTAGTTTAGTCTGATACTGTTCTTTGAATATTGAATGAAAATGGATGAAGCATATACTAGGACATGGTGTATCCCATACCCTTGGATTTTTCCTTTTTTTTAAAAGAAAAAACTTTCATAATTCAACTTATGAATCCTTCAGGAATGGGATGGCCTGGACTTCAAAAGCATAATGGACGAAGCAGGGAAGATAAAGAACACGGTATCTTGTCCTTTTTGTTTGTCTTGGCTAATATTGGGCTATTATTATGCTATACTATTCTACTGGCAGACTGCAATTTCTCCCTGTGCTAATGATTACAAATGGCACTTATTTATACTTTTTTTTTTCCAGGGCAACAGACTTTTCAAAGAAGGAAAATTCGAACTAGCTAAAGCCAAGTATGAGAAGGCAATCTATTCTTCTCGTACTCTCTTCACCTTGTTTTAGCGCAACTTTTTCATAAATATTAATTGATATCATTTCGTTGCCACATAGTCCAATATTTCCTTTTTCTTTTTGTTAAATTCGTTTGCTTATTAAAAACTGGAAATTGCGACTTTCCACCTCTTTTAGATGGAGGAATCAAGCAAATAATGTATAAGCTACTTATGTTAAATGTCTTTAATTGTTATGACCATCTCTGTTTCTGCAGGTGCTTCGTGAATTCAATCACGTCAATCCACAAGATGATGAAGAAGGAAAAGTTTTTTCTAATACCCGAGTAAGTACTTGCAAGCATTTGATCTCGAGTCATCTTAAACTTGAACATTTGACCTGGTTTTCTGCCAACCTAGTCGGTTTAAGACCATTTATTTATTGTCCTTCATATCTGATTTTTCAAGGATTTGTTAAACCTGAATGTCGCTGCATGCTACTTGAAACTGGGAGAATGCAGAAAGTCCATTGAGATGTGTAACAAGGTATGCTTTATAACTTTTTAGCCCACTTCTGTCTTTGAAAAGACCATTTTCTCCTGGCAGCTAAATTGAGGGCATGAATTTATTCATGGATTCCATTTGACTGTTAAGGTGATCGCCATTCGCAGTATCTGACAGGATTCTCAGCCTGTATTCTTTTGAGCCACGGTTGTTCCCTGCACCCCAGTCATATACAAAGAGTAAAGTGGGTAGGGAAGCAGGGGGAACATTTGGATGATCAAAAGGATTTAAAAATACAAAGAACAATTATATCTTAAAGGCAGTTAAATCAGCCATAGAAACCCAAATGCTTAAGTTGTTGTTAGGCTAGAGTGTGAGATCGCATACCGGTTGGAGAGAGCAACAAAGTATTCCTCATAAGGGTGTGGAAACTCTCCCTAACAGACGCGTTTTAAAACTGTGAGGTTGACGGCGATACGTAATAGGTCAGAGCGGACAATATTTGTAAGTGGTGGGCTTGAGCTATTACAAATGGTATCAAAACTAGACACCAGACGGTGTGCCAGCAAGGACGCTACCCCCCAAGGGGGTGGATTGTGAGATCCTACATCGGTTGGAGAGGGGAACAAAATATTTCTTATAAGGGTGTGGAAACCTCTCCCTAACAGACACGTTTTAAATTGTGAGGCTGACAGCGATATGTAATAGGTCAAAGCAGATAATATCTATTAGCAGTGGGCTAATTAAATCTTTTTTTAGTTTATTCTTTAACTAACACTCTCCTTCAAGTTTGATTTTTTTTTTTTTTCAAAAGCCAATAGGTGTGTCATTAAAATAGAATGAAGTATAAATAGTATCATAAGGATTTAAACTCGGATCTTCTACTCTACTAGTAAAAAGTTAATGAGGACAAATTAGATCATTTACAAAGTCCACTTTCGAAGATTTCTTTACGAATGAGTTTTGGCAATCTGATGAACTGACCGCAAATAATGACTACACATTATTTACATGTTTTTTTTTACTATGTTTCCTTCCATATTAGTCCTTCAAAAGTCTCTTGAGTGGGAATTATGCAGGTTATCGATGCAAACCCCGGAAATGCCAAAGCTTTGTATCGTCGAGGAATGGCCTACATGACCCTCGGAGACTTTGAGGAAGCAAAGAACGACTTTGAAATGGTAAAGTTTTTTAATTTTTCAATGGTATGCTTTGGATGTTTTACTCCCATTTCTGAATTATATATACTTCACACCAATAGATGAAAAAAGCTGATAAATCATCTGAAGGCGATGCCTCTGCAGCCCTCCTAAAACTGAAGCAAAAGAAACAGGTCAGAATACAACAATATCATCATTTCTAATTTACCATTAAAGATGGGACCGAAATTACTTTTAAGAAATCATTTTGATCTTCTGCTTCACTATTCCATCTATAGGAAGTGGAGAAGAAAGCAAGGAAACAGTTCAAAGGACTATTTGACAAAAAACCAGGCGAAATTTCAGAGGCTGGGGCAGAAGATAGAGATCACCAGAACTCAGGTGAAATCCAGGAAAACTCTGATAAGTTAGAACAAAATGAGGATGACAAATGCTCTGAATTTAGTGATGATAGTATAGCAGATGACTATCCAAGGGATTGGTTATCCCGCTTCTGGCCTGCCGGTAGACGAATATTTGCAGCCCTTGGGCTGAATAGATGTTCCATACTATAGATTATAATGAAAAAAAGAGAATATGTTAGGAGGGGTAGCTCAGCTTAGCCTCAAGGGCATTATGAATTATACAATAATCTTATTGGATCATGTACATTAAGATTAAGAAATGCAGGATAAAGAACCATCCATATTTGTCTTTTGAATCTCTGTGAGTGGAAGGATCGTAGGGAAGCTATTTTCAGATTCATAAGGTCTGTGGAGATGAAATGTGTTTTAGGATTCAGATTCTTAGTGCATTTGTTTCTGTACTTTTCACCAGAATTTAACAGATTATTCAGATTCTTGGTGCATTTGTTAGATGAAAAATTGACACGTTTGTACGATGTTTTCAAACTTAATCCGAACACTTGTTCTAGTTGTTGCCACGTGGGTTTCTACTCCAATAGTAGTTTTGATATATTTACGAGAGCTTAAAGATTATATGGTAACTTTTGAAAGAATAAGAATATTTTTTTATTATTTAAATTGGGTTCTAAAGTAAATAAATAAAAATAAATTAGGAAAAATATAATTAAGTAATATGAATAAAATTTAAAAAATTTATTTACCCTTTTAAAGACTATTTTTAAGTTTAGGGGAGAAATCAATGAGCATCATTTACTAAAAGAATGAGATATTTTTTAAAATCTATAATTGGTAAAGAATGAGATATTTTTTAAAATCTATAATTAGTAAGCTATAATTATGAATAATGGTTATTTTGTGGTCCCACAAACATAACACTAAAATATTAAATAAATAAAGTTTAAATAATTGCTAAATCCTATTTAATCAAATATTAATTTATAACAAATAAAGTCACATTATTGGAGCTGACAAATTACTACCTAAAGTTAAAAACAATATATTATAATAAAAAACAATATATTATAATCAAATAGATTGGGATATGATAATAATTAGATGAGTTAATCATTTGCTTAATAGTATATTTTTCCCTAATAATAAACTAAAGCATGTTATTCAATAGAATAGGATAATTATTAAAATATATAAAAATGAACTTTTTTTTTCTCTCTCTACAAATTGGGTTGGATTAAAATACATGGCTAGTTCATGTTGTAAATATTTTTTATTTCAAAAATCTTTTTTAAATAATAAATCTAATCCAATCTAATCTAAATTTTTTTGAGTTTGACGGGTTCGAGTGGTTTGAGACATTCATTCAAAATTAAAAATAAAATTTTGTAACTCAATTTTAATACATTTTTTATATAATTCTTCACAGTTAAAATTTGTTTAAAGAATTATTGAAAAATAAATAATAAAAAATAACTATAAAATTTAGTAAAAATAAGAAATAAATGAATATTGTATAGTAAACAAAAATTAATATTTTAAAATTAACCGTTACTTAAGTTCCATATAATTTAGTTTTTGAGAAATTCACGAGCCAAATCAAATCTACAAAAGTGTTCACTTATTTGAACCCTAAACCTAACCTAGTTTATAACCCACCAAACGATATAAGTTAGGTAAGATTGTTCAAATTTTTAGAATCCGATAAGATTAGGAAGTAATATTCGAAATTGGAATAGTTAATTAAAAAATTGGTGTTGGAAGAATGAGAAGAATGAATAAATGAAAAGCAAAAGAGAAAAGAAAGGAAGAAGCTTGGGGAAGAAGATGAAGAGTTTGTTTCCCTCTTACGCCCTTCAAATTCTGTTTCCCTCTTAAACTCATAGCCGTTGGGGAAACTAATTTATTTAAATTTTTATTAAGGAAACATTTCTTTTTATTTGGTTGCTTATTATTTAAGAAATTTAAAATATATTTTACTTATTTACTTATTTTTCTTTTCCACAATTTTTACTATAAATTATTATAAATTCTTATTCATAAACTACAATCCATTACTAATATTTTTTCCTGTTTTTTCAAATTAATTATTTTTTAAAAATATTAAAGGATATAAGGGTTANTTTTTTTTTTTTTTTTTTTTTTTTTTTTTTTTTTTTTTTTTTTTTTTTTTTTTTTTTTTTTAACTAAAAAAAGAAATTATGTTATTTTTTTATTAACTTAAAAAAAAAAAAAATTTTGTCATGTTTTTTTCTTTCCATATATAAAACGGTACTCCCTCTTTCACGATTCCCTTGGCACGTAGTTCATTATCATTTTGAAACGCCAAAAGTTAATTTAATCGCTGCATTGCATCTGCCATTCAAGAACCCTCGTTTGAGGAACGCAAAGCTTCAATCCTCGGGACCATGGGTGCTTTGTTGAGCTCTAATCAATGTCAATGGCGGACGGAGGCTTTCCCTGTCTCCTACTTCATGTGTTTATCCACAAAGTAATCATGATTTAAATTCACCGCCCTCTTTCTTTCATTCTTTCTTTATTTGTTGTTTGTTTTAACCGTTTGTACATACCCTTTTCATTATTGGGCATGGTTGATTTGTGATGAAACCTTTTGGATGGAGCTTTAAATCGACCCTTCAATTCTAAGAGTGGCCCTAAATCATTACCAACTCCATTTTCTTTGATTTGGCTTTCTGGGTGTTGGAATCTCCATCGGAATTTGTGTTTTGAGCTTAATTTGCAGAAGGGTTTGGATTAATAAGGCTTCTAGTGGGTGGATTCGAAGTGGGTTGCTTTGATTTTGTGCTATGGTTGTGATTGAAGAACGGAAATTGTAATGGATGAGAGTGTGGTTGAAAAGAGCCAAGGGATTGGCCACATTGTGCCTGAAAATGAGATGTTTAGCCATTTGATTGAAGAACATGGACGTGAGAGTAGCTCGAGTTCTGATTTTCTTACATCGGAGACCACAGGGGGGCTTGAGGAGCACAGTCACAGTGGCTCGGAGGACTCATCGCCCCCTTATTTATTGAGTTGGTCCACTCGAAAAGCTTACAGACCGGATTGTATTAGACCTAATGTTGCTGATAAAGAAGAAAAAAACTTTGTTGATAATAGGAAGGTGGAGAAGAACGTATCTTCTTCATCAGGTAATTTTAGCCCTCTTTTATTTGTGGGGTTTCTCTATATAAACTGTATTGATCTTTTAATGCTGTGTGGGGGATTACAGAGGTTGAGATGTTGAAGGAAAGATTTTCTAAACTGCTACTCGGAGAAGATATGTCAGGCTGCGGAAATGGGGTTTGTACGGCGTTGGCTATATCGAATGCCATTACAAATCTTTGTGGTATGCTTTGACTCATTGATATTCTATCTAAGATTGACATTGGTAGACACTGATTCCCTTTGCCATTGTTTTGTTATAGCCACTCTGTTTGGGCAACTGTGGCGATTAGAGCCTATTTCAGAAGAGAAGAAAGTGCGGTGGCGAAGGGAGATGGATTGGCTTCTTTGTGTTAGCGATCATATTGTCGAGTTCACGCCTACTTGGCAGACGTTTCTTGATGGAAGCAAGCATGAGGTACTGAATAACTTCAAACAGGCTTGTTATGGCTGTATGGGTTTTGTTCGAATTGCCTGTTGCCTTCCATATTGTTTGTTCATATATAAACGCTAAGTAAATTTGTACAAACACAGACCAAAAGCGTCAACGATCAATTCTCTCTTTTGGGTTATATGTTAGAGTTGGATTTTTTGTTCAATACAATCAGAAGATTTCTGATTTTGTGGTAAGAACAGGCCTGCATCGAGAACGTGAAAACGGGAGAGTTTATATGTTTATGTATTTGTAAAGCATCAATTTTTTGATGGGGGTTTTTTTTTTTATGATCCTTCAGGTTATGACATGCAAACAACGGTCGGATCTTTATGTGAATCTTCCTGCTCTTCGGAAACTGGACAACATGCTTCTTGTATGATTCACCAATGTCTACTCGTCTCTGTGTTACAAACGTTTGAGATTTGTTCTAAATTTGGTAAAATAAACTTTGTGCAGGAAATATTAGATAGTTTTGAAGTTTGTGAGTTCTGGTATGTTGATCAAGGGATACACGGCCCTGAGACTGATGGGTCTTCCTCTTTCCATAGAGTGCTACAGCGTCAAGAAGATAAATGGTGGCTTCCCGTGCCTCGAGTTCCTCCGGGTGGTCTCCAGGAAGACTCAAGAAAGCAACTGCAACAAAAGCGCGACAGCACAAACCAGATATTAAAAGCTGCAATTGCAATTAACAGTGCTACTTTGGCTGATCTCGAAATTCCCGAACCGTATCTCGAAGCCTTACCGAAGGTACGAGATGCTTGAATTGTTACAATTCTGATATCTAAAGCAGTGTGTGATTTTCTAATCTTTTATTCCATTTGGTTTCTCAGAATGGAAGAGCCTGTTTGGGAGATCTCATATATCGATATATTTCATCAGATCAATTCTCTCCTCAATGTTTACTTGACTGCCTTGAAATGTCATCTGAACATCAAGCTACGGAGATCGCTAACCGGGTCGAGGCTTCTATCTACGTATGGCGAAAAAGAACGAGCTCAAAACCTGCTATGAACTCCATCAAACACAGTTCAAAATCGTCATGGGAAATGGTGAAGGAGCTGATGGTCGACTCGGAGAAAATGGAGCTGCTAGCAGAGAGAGCAGAAACTCTATTGCTTTGCCTGAAGCAACGGTTTCCTGGTCTTCCACAGACAACCTTAGATATGAACAAGATCCAGTACAATAAGGTTTGTCCCTACTGGAACCTTTTAACATTTCCAATGAGCTTAACACATAGTAACTTTAGTAGGTAATGTCTGTTTTGATCGTTTAGGATGTCGGAAAATCCATCCTAGAGAGCTACTCTCGAGTTTTGGAGAGCCTAGCATTCAACGTTGTTGCACGAATCGATGATTTGCTTTATGTGGACGATCTCACAAAGCATTCCGATGAGCAGCTCTCGTCCATATCGAAACTTGGTGTGATGTCTCACAAGAACAGCCCATTGCCTTTCTCAGTGCCCATCTCTGGCACTCCATATAAAACACCATTTGCCACTCCAAGCTTTTCACCTGCTCAAGCAGCGAGTCCTGCCAAAACTACCCAACGCGGATTCGGTATCAGAAAGGTTTTAATTGACTACCTTGGTATCGAAGCAAGAGGAGGAAAAGAAGCCAGCAATGATATAGAGAAACCTGAACCAGTTGCCTACGCAGAACTCGACAAGCAAACCGCTCAGCTCAGGGAAGGAGTAACGAGCTTCCCTTCACCCGAACAAGGATCGTTTGCATGAGAGTAAAATCCAAGCTTGGTTTTCATGGCTGTATGTTTTCCAGTTGAATTTGTCAGTTTTGTGGATTTCTTTTTGTATGTATAGAATGTAATGTATATTTGGTCTTCAATTTGGTTGTATTTGTGTTGATGAGGAATCAAATGCTCCGCCTTCAAAGTAATACATACGTGCTTATTAATCACTGCACCATTAAAAGTCTTTTGGCAATCCTTTCTTAATTTGTTCTGATTGATTCTTTTGATTCGGATTTTGACGTAACAATGACGTTGTTGGTTCGGTTTGGTTGGGTTGGCACCGTATTTATTCTACTTTCAAAATTATGAATGGTGTGGACCAGAACAAGAACAGGATTGAATAGAACCGAAAGTAACATCAAAAAAGAAAAAGAAAAAAAAGCAAATGAATGATCAAACATTGCCAAGAATTGTGGCTTCCGAATCTCTGTCCCTATCCCATCAATCTTTTCAATTATTTCTTTTCCCAACGGCCAAACATAACGACCATGGAAAAGCAAGACTCATGAACCTCCACAGAAAATGACTGGTTTTGGCATGCAACTCTGTCGACATATCCTTAACTTCAGGTAAGGATCCAAAAATGACACTAAGTGTCATTTTCAGCGTTAGGAGCTAAGCTCCTAAAACAAGTTGAGTTATGATCAAATTAACAAGAAAACAAGAGTATCTTAATCATTCTGAAATATACGTAGCTGTTTGCAAACAGCGCACCAGGTTTCATTAGCAAACAGCGCAGCAGGTTTCATTTATGCTTAAAAACACCAAGGTCGAAACAAAACAGCAAACAACAGCAGTAGCAGCAACAGAGCATTCTTTACAGTAAAATTTAGAAAGATGCTTATAACTATTCCATTAACTAAAAGAGATTCTGTTGTGTTCAGCTGGAAAATGGATCAACCAGCTTTGTTGTTCACAACGATCTCGCTATCGTCTAGCTTCATAAAATAAGAGGTCGATCTATGATCCTATGTACCTGCAAGTTCAACAATCAAAAGTAAATGCACAACTCAATCTCGCATCTTATAGAAGTCGATAATAAAGATATTAATCAAATCAAATTCGAATGAAGGTTCGATTGGAAACCGATATAAGTCTACTCCAAACTAAACATCACGAAAAACCACGAAACTCTGGAATTATAAGGCAAGCTTGTGGAGTTGGGTGATGATCAGAATCTACAATTTTAAACTCTAAAGAAAGATACAAGTCAGGGAGACAAACGATCAATTAAAGAACAACCAAAAGCTAAAAAAAAAAATCATCTTAGAACTAAAAGTACCTTAATAAGTATAAAACCTTGGCAAGTGATCTAGAATTAATAATAGAGAGACCCTGCAAATGACAATGATTTGCAAAACAAAAGTATGAGTATTAGAAACAAAGATAATTTTCAATTTTTTTTTTCTCTCATAAGCAGCACCTCCATTATTTCATACCTTGCCACCAATTTCCTCTTGAAGCACTTCCAGAATCGTCTTCTCCCCAGTCCTTCTTGAACTGAAAACATATCACCAGAACAAGTCAAGGCAGATCACTGGGGGGCAAAACAATACTCAATTTCAATGACTGTTCAGTCAGCTACATGTTACCATTGTTTGAACAGGAGCAAGCAGTTCAAGGATAAGAGTAGTACCATGTTTAGTGCTTTAAGATTATGAACTTATCAAAGAAAATGAAGTGATGAATATCAATTTGTTGAACTCACCGTCGAGTTCACCCCAGAATTGTGGGAATTCTGAGGATGAGCATAAACATCTTGGCCACCATAATAGATTGATGAGGTAAACTGACATGGTTGGGCTCTTTGATCCTGATAGATGGAACTCGAATCTTTATTCTTCGTCTCCCGACTCTCCTTTTGTCTTTGATTAGCAGTATCATCTGCAGAGATAAAAGTTATCAATAAGGAAGAATGAAGAGAATAATATCAAGCAATTTCCAAAACAAAGTTCATGCGTATGCAATCCAAAACTGGCTTAGAGTCACAGGATATTGGAAGTATCGATCCCTGGTTTGTTGATTGAATCCTAAAATTTCTCTTAAAGAAGATTTCTCTAGCAACATATTTTCTTCAACACATGATCAAGAATGTTTTCTTTTTCAATATCTTAAAGCAATATGGCTAACTAAAAACACTTTCCTGAATTCTCAACCTGTTTGGCTACAATTCAAAAAAAGAAAATAAAAGAAAAGAACAGTTGAAAGGATTATGAAACCTGTCAGTATGTTCTTGAACATGGCATAGGAAACATTTTTATACAATAGAGAAACTTCAAAATGATAATCCACTAATATTTTCAGCTGTTTTGTTTTTCTTTCTTTAAGCAGCTGAAGTTCAACAAATCAGTTTCAGCACCATACAAAATCAAGAGAGCTAGAATAACCAATTTTCAGGTGAGACGCTCAAAGTGAGGATAAAACAAGAACACCAATGCTCAATCTTCTTCTTGGAAAGATAATAAAATTATATGTATATACAAACCTTGATCATCAGCGTTGGGGATCCAAGGCTGATTTACAGAAGCCCTTTCAATCTCTTTGGTTCGAGAGAGCAGTGAGTCTCCCCCTAACACCTGAATAATTAACACAGATTAGAGATAAAATTACAAAAATCGAAAGCCATATGAAAAGAGAAAGATTAGAAGAAACAAGAACAAGAAGAGTGAGAATCCATGGAAATCGGTGAGAGAAAAAGAAGGAAAGAAAGAAAAAAACCTGAAAATCAATTATGAAAGTGAAATCGGAGAGACAAAGAATAGAAGGATCAAACAAACCTTGGAAGAAGGGGAGAAAATAGAGGCAAAAATCCCAGAGGTAGAAGAAGAGGAAGTGTGTTTAGAGCCAAAGAGGTCAGTGGTGAGAGAAGAAGAGGAACGCACATGGTTGTTTCCGTCCATTTTGATCCAACACAGTGAGAAACAGAGTAGGGCGTCAGGTGGTAGTGGATGAAGGCGCTTTAATGGCGGAAGAACAGAGGGAGCAGAGAGAGAGAGAGAGAGAAAGAGAAAGGGGGGGAAGGGAAGAACACGTGAATGCTGGATGATGATGATGATGATGATGCAGAGTTGAAATGATGAAGAAACTGCCGCTTACCCACCAATTTATAACCCAGAAATCAATAAAATAATAATAATAATAATAANAAAAAAAAAAAAAAAAAAAAAAAAAAAAAAAAAAAAAAAAAAAACTCTTTCAAATTCTATTTCTTCTTCTTCTTCTTCTTCTTTTCAACCTGTCAAATGAATTGATTGGATCAATGACACGTGGACTCGCAAGTCCTCTTTGTGGGACACTCGCTGACTACCAATCATTTACTGCCACGCTTTATCCGAGATGGATAACGACAATTATTATTATTATTATTATTATTATTATTATTTTCTTAAAACCCATTTTTTTCCGCCCTTTGTTTTAACAATAGTAGTTAGAATTTTGAAATGATAAATGTTTGTAGGCATTTGTCCAATGTTGGTGGTAAATGAGAAGAATTTAGAGTAGGAACTAAAACTTACCTTCTCTAGATCGAAGATCGAAGATCAAAGATGGGTATTTTTATGACAACGTTTTAGGAGTTTTATGTTTTCTAAACCAACCCGATTGAAACAAATACCCATGTGTTGGAAGAATGCATGACACACGACCTCTTTAGAAGCTAGAGCCTACCCACCACCTCTTATCCAGGTTGACCCTAGCCTCAACTTAAAGATACATCGAATCCGACTCGATTCCCTCTCCTTCTCTTTTCTCTTGGTTTATGTTATTTGTACCTACTCCTTTTCTATAGTTTGGTTTTGATTTTTGCCTTTTATCTTAGTTTTGTTTATGTAACAACCCAAGTTCACTGTTACTATGTATGGTCTAATTTTTAAACACATCTATTAGAGAGGTACTTTGTTCCCTTCTTCAATAAATGTGGGATCTCTCAATCCATTTCCTTGGAGGCCCAACATCCTCATTGGCACACTGCCTGGTGTCTAGCTCTAATACCATTTGTAACAGCTCAAGTCATCCGCTAATAGATATTGTTCGCTTTGACATGATTTTAAAACGTGTCTACTAAAGAGAGGTTTCCACACTTTTATAAGAAATGTTTTGTTTCTTCTCAAACGGATTTGGGATCTCGCAACTTATGATTATAGATCAAACATATCCAGCCTAATTTGAGAGTATAACCTTTTAATTTTAAGTCTATTTAACTTTATTAGGACCATTTTCTTTTAGGCTCTCAAATGCCTAGGAAAATTTCAAATGCTTTAGAAATGTGTCGTTTGAAGGCTAAGTGCTCGAAGATAGCCCTTGAATCATCCGTTTTTCAAACATTGTAAGAATGACTAGGTTTCGTAGGCGAAAAAGCTCTATGGTTATTGTTTAAAATGATTCATCATTCTCTCTTACGGTGGTTTGTGATTTCTCAAGTAATATTTCTAGGTTATCCTTAAAATGACTCGATCATGCCTCACATTTGGGCAAAGTTATTGGCTTTTTTTTAAGTAAGAATCTCTTCTAGAAAGATGAATATCATTTTCTTCGAGATAAGTTATAGTCATGTAGCGTTTAAATTATATGACTGTATTACAAATTGGAGAAAAAGAAAAACGACGAAGTAGAGGAGAACCTGAATTGGGGGCATGCAAGATGCATACCTCTCGAGGTGAAAATCTAGTCTCAGTCTAAACCTCATGTCGAGTTGGAAGTGAGAGAATGCAAACACATACACAATGATGAAACCTATCATTTAAAATCGTCTTCTCTTAGGCGATTTTCCAGTCCAGGCAAATTGGATATGTAGTACTTATATACACACAACCCACGTGTGTGAGTGTGGGCACACTAGACAAGTTCGCACACCCCGATGGCCTGCTAGTCTAGCTAGCACTCTCTAGGCTGTTGTCGAACACTTGGGGGGAATAACAACCATCGTAGCATCATGTTAAACATGATGGTCATTCAGTCTCATAGTGTCCACGTCCGTACTCATCATAAAGGGGAAGTATCTCGATGCACGTGAACATACAATTATGCGTGAGGTCTCTATATTTTTTACTGTGGCGTAATAAATCATGCAAGACATCCCTCATTGTTTCATCACATATTACACTCGGTAATATGCATATATAAACTCTTATAAAATCATTTTATTCATAACGCAACTTTCAAATCATGGCATAAGGGTTGTGCATCATAGATTTCCTTATTTCAAAACATATCATAGCATGTCATGACCTAACATAACATATCATAGTACATCATGACTTTCATTTATACCATAATATTATTTGGCATATCATATAGCGACATGTAACATAATATCACATATCAAAGCATATCACACATATGACACGTGCAGGGCCACTGGACACGTGTCACATACATAAAGTAATTCTCTCAACCAAACTGTGTTAGGATCGCACAACAACACACACACTCGATTTAGATGAACACAAAGAACAGGAGAGAGAAAATGAAAGGACAATATTGACTAAAGGATTTGTATTGATGACTACAACGTATGTACAACGTATGTACAGTGGGAGAGAATACAAAAAATNAAAAAAATATATATATATATATATATATGGTTCAACTTACTATATATAGCTTTAATATAACCATCACTATCTCCCCTATATAACTTTAGTCATATAGCTTTTTACTATACATATCTATTTACTTTATAAATAACCCGCAGTCACACTAACTTAATAAACGGGTAGTAGTCACTTACTTGGTTGGCCTAAGCCAAAGCTACTACGACCCCTTGATGATGCTGACTTAACGTTGCTCTCTGAACTTTAATTCTACCTAAGGACTACTACCATCATAAATTAGAATTATACTATGGAAATTGACTCACCTAATTTTGCATACAATAATTTAAACTTACTTCAAATAATTTATACTAACTAAAAGATAGTCATTCTAACCTTAAATACTTACGAATAGTTGAAACTAGTACGAAAGGGTTCAAGTGTATCAGACCCAAGTAGAATCAGCAAAAATGCCGGTCTAGAGCCATCAGAAAATGCAATCACATGAAAAACCATAGTAAGACCTATTTTTTTTGTAAGATAACTCGGTCTTGGTCTCTAGTTTCCTATCTGGATAGGTTGGATGTGCAGTGCTTCTCTACACACGACTCATGCACAGGCACATGGACTCACTAGGTGAGCTTATATACGTACCTCTTGGCCTGACTATGGGCTAGTGCACGCTCATGTTGTCGGAAGCCATTGAGGGAAAAGAGTGTGTATAATGTCATGGTATACTCGTCCGTACCAATCATAACAGGGGAGAATCTCGACACGTGATATACAAAATGCACGAGATCCCATAGTTTCAGATCATTGTACAGACTTATGATGCAAGTCATGCCTCCATTTATTTTCATGATATAGCGTTCCTATGAGGCATACATACATATATTAGATATATCTTTCATGATTAACATACATGATATATCAATGTCTCATAGGTATAGGGTGAACATGCAACATAATATACGTTGCATAATTATGGAGGTTCATGCATCATATAATATTTATATCATATCATGGTTCGTATCATAGCATAAATCATCACATAGCATATCACACATTATACATCATAGCATCACAAATATGACATGTACAAGGGTCATAAGGTATCTGTCATTCATGCACCATACAAGTCATCTAACCAAGCTCGTGGGCGTCCAACAATATAACAATTTACTTGGTTGGCCTAAACTGAAATCACTGTAATCCCTAATTCCACCTAAGAAGTTCCACAATTATAATTTAGAATTTTATTATGGAAATTGACTCACCTAATTGATGAGATAGATCTATTGCCGAGGCCAACTCTTGTGGTATGGAATCAACCTAAGGGAAAGTTTTAGAACGGTTTACCTTGATGATCAAGATCAAAAGTAAAGAAAACTCGTAATTCGAATCATTCTACAAGAGATTTGATCAATATCACTTGAATAACTCTAACATGCAAGTAAGGTAAAAATTTAACTATCAACTAAGCTAAAATAGAAATTCTATTCTTTTCCATTACAACAATATCATGAATGACTATTTATAGTCTTGAAAATAAACTTTATAATAACTTATAATTTAAATACAATTCTCTCCGTAAAAATACAATAAAACTTTCATAAATCTAAATCATTCGTGACATGATCAAGACACCTTATTTCGTATCACCTAGCTTTAGTGTTGGCCCCTTTTCAAAGTGAAGGAGGTGGATTGGTCNTTTTTTTTTTTTTTTTTTTTTTTGCTTTGAGGTTCGAGTCCGTTTTTATTTTTCCATTGTCCTTTTGGTCTAAAATTTGAGTTGTGGTATTAGTCGTGTTGTTGGTGATATAAATTCTACCAACATTAATTAGTAAAATTAATAATTCATTAATATTGTTCTTAATCACTCTTAAAAGTCAAAGTTAGTTTCATGGTTAGTTAATCATATAACTATAATCATCAATCATTTACGACCACTTATTATATTACTTATAAACTTCCTATTTTATTTTCCCCCGCAATTAATGACAAATTTTAACCATTTCTTCTATGTTTTTAATATATATTTATTATTATTATATTATTGTTTTTTTCCCTTTATTTCTCTCTCATTTAATGCTTATTTTTTCCCTATTAAATTTCACATAAGAAACACATCAATGAAACTTTTGTACATGTTTTTATCAAAATTTAATTTGATTTTGACATAGTATAATTACATTGACTCGTATCGAACAAAATCTGAACCCCACGAGAAATTGAAAAAAAGGTACGGAATTAACGTATATCCTAACCATCTTCTCCAACACCCAAATCAATGAAACATTTGTTTGTCTGTGGTATGTGAGAAGCAGTAGAGTAAAGTTGAAGGTTGCGTTGCAGAGACTACAAGTTAAAAAAGCATTGAAGAGTTCTAATACAAAACGCCACATTTCATTTTCTCCCACATTTTCTTTTGTTTTTTTTGGACCATTTCCAATGCATCTAAATTCCAAAACCTTTACTTTCTTTTTGGATTCACAATATCCTCCGTTTCTAATATAAGGTATTCGGATCAAAAACGAACTCTTATCTCGAAATTGGATTCTTCCCAATAAATTAAACGAGTTAGATGAGATATGGATTTTTGTGGATAGGAAGTGGATAGGATGGGATAATGAAAAATGAGAAGATAATTAAGTGGGGGAGTTTGTGAAGGAGATTAAAAGTGGAGATTAAAAAGAGGGATTAAAGGGTAATTGAAATGAGTTTAGTTAGGGTAGCCGACAGGTGGTGTGGGTGTAAAGTGAAGAGAGGGCCCGCGTGGGCGTTGGTTTAGCGCCACTGAGGGTCGCCGCATGGGTTGGTATGTGACTGATGTTGAGCCACATCCTTTGCCGCCTTCCCACAAAACTTCATATCATATATCAACCGACTTCAAACTTCAATTGCTCCACATTCTTCAACTTTTGCACTCCTAAAATTGCGGCTACACTACACTCTTTCTCTATCAATTTACTTTCTATACTTTCCTATATACAGCTCAATTCAAGCACGTTTCTACACATATTGTCTCCTTTACGCTCTAATTTTATTGATGTAACAAAAATTTCTCTCTAATATACGTGTTTTAAAATTGTGAAGCCGACGGTGATACGTAATGGGTCAAAGCAAGTAATATTTGCTAGCAGTGGATTTGAGCTGTTATAAATGGCATCAGACTAGACAATGTGTCAGTGAGAACGTTGGATCCCACCCCACATGAGTTGAAGAAGGGAACGAAACATTTGTTTTAAAGTGTGAAAAACTCTCCCTGTTAAACCATTTTAAAAACTTTGAGGGAATCTGTCTATAATATTTAAAGGACAATATTTACTAAGAGCAGACAATCGGTCTACAGTATAGTTATTTTTTAAATAACATGTGAAGTAAAACAAATATAAATTATGAACATTATTGTAGTTGCATGGTTTATTTGCAATTACAAAATGAGAGAAGTTTAGGTAACGCAATCCAAAAGAAAAAAAGTGGTAAAGATTCTCTTTTTGTTGCTTTTTATGCTTATCCAAATTATCAAGGTAACTTGCAAAGGTGGGATTCAAGGTTTATATATATATATATATATATATATATATATATATATATATATATATAAATGTGCTAATTCTAATGCCCGCATACATTAGTCCGGTAAAGAATGTATATCATGATAACATGAAAGTATTGTATGCATCATCCCAAGGAATCACGATTTTCACGTGACACTTTATTCATATTGTATGTACCTTGAGCATGGATTACTTCTCTTCATTTGTTTGTACGGGTGCATACCTATAAAAATAATTTTAGATTTTCTTTTTGGTGTGATTTGTCAGCACCAGAGAGAGTAAGCCTTTATGAAACCCTAATGTTTACGAGTATTCGCTTAATGGATCCATGTACATAGGTGGGTGAGCTGTATGTATAGTAGTACTATACATTCAAACCGACCCATGAATGAAATTTAAATATAAAGCTCTAGACATTATTTTAGATCCCATAAAACACGAAACTACAATTGCATCGACTCCAACAGTAGAATAACTTACTGAGTATTCTAGGTAAAGACAAAGAAGCCATATATGGATGAAAACCATATATAAATATGTTTCCTTTGTTGGGATGATATAATAATGCTTTTAGTTTTGGATTCTTCTTCGAGATCGTTAAACATTATTTTGAGAGTGATTTCTCTATAATTTCAAGTTTATGATTATTTAAGTCCATGACAATTTTAAATATAAAACGTAGCTCGTATTATTATTATTATATGGATATTAATTAATTTATTCCGTATAGTATCTTTTCTAGGCTTCTTAAATATACAAAATTTCTTGCTGATACAAAAAAAAAAAATATATATATATATATTTTTGACATAATATTCTTTAAGATAAAGATTGATTCGACGTGTTTTTAAAATGTAGATTTCATTATTATCGGATCCATGTCGATCAAATTTACAAGTCGATGACATTTCCAAATTTTAGAAAATTGGGATAAGATTTGTGGAGAAAGCTATATTATCGCATTTGAATGGCTTAGGAGGTAACTTCAAGTTCTTTCCTTTCTATAAAAATGTCTTCCATAAATCAAAAGCAATAAGGGTCCCATTTCTTATTTTGGCCTACAAAAGATGGGATGCCCTATCTATTCAATAAAATGCCCTATCTCGAGATAAGGAACAACATCAATCATCTTATCTTCAATTTATATACGAATATAACGTAATGTTTATTTTAAACGATACGTTCTTCTACTCTTTCTTCTCTCATTTTTTATCTCGATTGGAACGTTGTTGCCAAAATTTGAATAGGGTATGCACTGATTTGTTAGATTATGTGCTCGTGGGATGTTTGACACACAGACTAGACTTTTTAAAAATTAGAAAGAGCTTCAAATTTTGTTGGGCTTACTTCCTTCAAATAGAATAAGAGCGTTTATATACTTTTCAATAGTGTGTTGTGAACGATTTACCATATCAAGAGAGTGAGGATCAAACCTTCTGCTAATTGATCGGTATCTTATTCAATGATTCATTACGGATAATATACGATAATAGATTTTTTTTTTTTAAAGGTGTATACGTAATATTTAGATTTATTTATTTCATACTTTCCGAGATAAAAGTAGATATAAAATGGTAAGTCAATAGAAAGGGTTTATCATCTATATATAATGATTAATTTACGTGAAAAATGTTTAAACAAGCTCGAGATGTTTTAAATTTTTTCATAGAAAATTGAAAGAGAAAAAAAAAAAAAACTTAAAATTGTTGTATCCAATCAATCAATTTGAATTGGAATATAATTAGAATATTTATGTGAGTCACTAAGGCCCATATTCCACTATTAGGCCCAAATGTGGTGTTAGTTGGGCTAAAAGGCCCAATTTTGGGAAGATCGGGTTTCCTTTCAATAATTATTCTCACATTTTTTTCTTTTAACTTAAATCTGAATTTAATTAAAGATTTCTTATGATATTTTTTTTTTAATTAGATAAATATCAATTCATTTTATTTTTTCTTTTTTGTTCTGGGTTGCAAACAGCTCGCTTTACCTTGGTAGTGAATGACCAGCATAGGCATAACCTTGTTGTATGTCATAGGATCGTATAATACTTGTTTTCGGTTCTTATTAAGATAATTGAGGCCGTTTTAGAACGGTATTTCATATTATTAGTTGGATTTTATTTAAATTGTGAAATACTAACGAAAGATGACGAATGGTGTGATAGGAAACGAACCCCGACAACCTTGGAGCAGCTCTCGAGGAACGAAAGCTTACGTTGATTAATTAAGGAGAACTCTGGCTAAGACCAACCAAGTAAGTGACCTTACTATAAGATAGATTAGAAATTCTATGAGTTACAATTTCTGATTGTTTGAGATGACGTACGATGATGCATGCAATATTTATATTTTACGATGTATGAGCTGTGTCGTATGATGTCGTACGCTAGTTATATGATGATGTATGAGCTATGATGATATATGAGTTATGATGTATGATGATGTACGTGAGTTATATTACGATGTATGACGTACTTGACATGGTTGATGCACTTAATAGTGTTATGATGAGTATGATGTGTTTGCATGACGTTCATCTTAATATGTTGATGTTTCCTTATTAAGCATGTTGTACGATGATGAATGTCATATTGCATCATGTCGTTAGATCGACCTAGGATACAACCCTATGAATATAAAAATGATATTAATATAAATATCTAACGAGCATGTGTTACTAAACGTAACAGAGAGATGAGACTAGAGTTGTGTCAGAAGAGATGTTAAGATGAGAACTAGAGAAACCTCATGCATGTTGTGTAAGCATAGGGATACTTCCCCTTGAGATGATGAGCGCAGATGCACACAATATGATGTTGATGGTGAAAATGATACCAGGGGTTCCGCTGACCTCCGGGTGTCGCTAGAGACAGCTAGCTTGACAAGAGAGGGTCCAGGGGGTGTGTGAACCGCCTGGAGATTCACCTCGTAGGGAATTACTACACATCCATAGTAGTCCGGACTAGAGGCCACCCTTAGTATGTGATGAGATAAACATAGGTCCCTAGATCATATTTGTATGTGACTGCATTTAGCATGGCCCCTATAGTGAGGTCACTTACTGAGTATTCTTTGAAATATTCAGGCCGTGTGCCACATCATTTTTCAAGTAAAGATAATGCACCCATGTACGGATGATGGCGGCATCGCGAGCAGAGACTGTGACACACGCATAGGGTAGATACATATTTAAATTCCTAGTTAGGTTAGAATAGGTTGTTTTTCATTTCATTGATTTAAATTATTTTGTATTTATTTTTATTTTTCCTTAATTTTCAGTATTTCATATTAAACACGTAAGACTATGACGATGTTTTCCAGAGATGAAAGTGTTTTAAATGTTTTTGAAATTTATGCTATAAATGATATTTCCTTAAGAGTTATATTCCACATATTAGCTAAGCATGAGATATTAGTAGCGACCCTGAGTAAGTAGAAATTTAGGGTCGTTACAGTTGATATCAGAACTCTGAGTAACTAGCTTACGATGTACACTTGGCACGTTCCATGGTCCCAACGTTGATGCCTCGTCACCATTAGGTACGCCTTGCACAAGATAAGAAAGGAAAAACGTTTTCGAACTTGCATGCATTTTATTGTTGACATTACTGAAATTGTTATGATATTTCATGTATTTATTAAGAGTAGGGTGTTGTTTGTAGTATGTTGAGTGACTTAGTTTTGACACCATGATGTGAATTTAGTATATGTAATATATAGTATAGGTTCATAAGTAATGAGTCTTAGACTTAAGATATGTTATCTTAGTTTCTAAAACCATGCCGCCCAGACCACGCGGAAGAGAAAGACGAGGAAGGGGATGACCTCCTATTAGAGGTAGAGGACGAGGTGAGGCTGAAGAAAGCTCACCTCAAGAAGGATCAAAGATAGGGTTCAAATTAGAACCCTTGTTGCATGTATTGTTGACAAGCACCCGTGCGAGGGTAGACCTTGTAGGTAGGGATAGAATAAAGAATGGTCAAGTAATCGTAGCGAACCAAACTCTAAGTGTAGACCTGATAGTAGTAAACATGACCGATTTCGACGTAATACTAGGCATGGATTGGCTAGTTGAAAACCGCGCTAGTATAGACTATTGTAAAAAGGAGGTAGTATTCTCACCACTAGCGGGACCTAGTTTTAAGTTTAAAAGCACAAGTTTCGGGACTACCCCAAAGTTAATCCTGATGATGAAGCAAAGAAAATTAGTCCAACAAGGCGGTTGAGCTATAATAGCATGTGTTGTAGATGTAAGAGAAAAAGAAAAGACTCTCGATAACGTACCAGTAGTAAACGAGTTCCTGGACGTATTTCCAGAAGACCTACCCCGAATACCCCCTTCCCGAGCAGTTGACTTCGCTATAGAACTCAAACCGAGAACTGGGCCTATTTCCAAAGCACCTTATCATATGGCACCAGCAGAGTTGAAAGAACTGAGGCGCAGTTACAAGACCTATTAGACAAATTTTTCATTCGACTAGCGTATCCCCTCGGGGTGCGCCGATGTTGTTTGTGAAAAAGAATGACGGATCGATGCGTCTGTGCATCAAATACAGAGAGCTAATGTAACGCCCCTGATTTTCTTTAACTTAATTAGTGACGTCACCCATGCATACTTATCTCATTAAGCGGAAGCTCATCATAATTAACCTTGAAATAGTCTTTCATAAAAATTCATGAATCCAAAACATTACCTAAACTCCGAAAATAAACCTTCAATACTGAATCCAAAATAAATTCAAATAAAACGGTAC